>NC_091981.1:271756653-271960057 GCF_044704955.1 Pristiophorus japonicus | reverse complement strand
CCCCCCCCCACACACACCCCACCGCCTCCCCTCCCACACAAACACACCCCCACCGCCTCCCCTCCCACACAAACACACCCCACCGCCTCCCCCCACACACCCCCCCCGCCTCCCCCCCACCACACACACCCCCACCCCCACACACAACCCCCCCACCACCACACACACACACACCCCCCCACCACCACACACACACACACCCCCCCACCACCACACACACACACCCACCCCCCCACCACCACACACACACACAGCCTCCCCCCACACACACACACACAACCCCCAACGCCTGCCCCCCCACACACACACAACCCCCAACGCCTGCCCCCCCACACACACACAACCCCACCGCCTCCCCCTACACACACGCACACACCCACACACGCGCACACCCTCCCCCCACACACGCGCACACCCTCCCCCCGCGCACACCCTCCCCCGCGCACACACACACACAACCCCCCCACACACCCACCCCACATCCCCCCCCCCACACACGCCACCCCCCCCCCCCCACACGCGCACACCCTCCCCCCACACGCGCACACCCTCCCCCCACACGCGCACACCCTCCCCCCACACGCGCACACCCTCCCCCCACACACACGCACACCCCCCCCCCACACACGCACACCCTCCCCCCACACACACGCACACCCTCCCCCCACACACACGCACACCCTCCCCCCACACACACGCACACCCTCCCCCCACACACCCACCCTCCCCCCACACACGCACACCCTCCCCCCACACACGCACACCCTCCCCCCACACACGCACCCCCTCCCCCCACACACGCACCCCCTCCCCCCACACACGCACCCCCTCCCCCCACACACCCTCCCCCCACACACCCTCCCCCCACACACCCTCCCCCCACACACACACACACCCTCCCCCCACACACACACACCCTCCCCCCACACACACACACCCTCCCCCCACCGCCTCCCCCCCCCACACACACACACACCCCCCACCGCCTCCCCCCCCCCCACACACACACACACCCCACCGCCTCCCTCCCCCCACACACACACACCCCCCACCGCCTCCCCCCCCCCCCCCCCCCACACACACACACACACCCCCCACCGCCTCCCCCCACACACACACACCTCCACCGCCTCCCCCCACACACACACACCTCCACCGCCTCCCCCCACACACACACACCCCCCACCGCCTCCCCCCACACACACACACCCCCCACCGCCTCCCCCCCCACACACTCACCCCCACCGCATCCCCCCCCCACACACACACCCCCACCGCCTCCCCACACACACACACCCCCACACCGCCTCCACCCACACACACCGCCTCCCCCCACACACACAGCCCCACCGCCTCCCCCCACACACACGCCTCCCCCCACACACACCCCCACCGCCTCCCCCCACACACACACCCCCCACCGCCTCCCCCCCCACACACAAAGTCCAGCCACAACAAGAGCCTTGCTCTACCCAGGGCGCCAATGGTGGGCCCACTATATGGCAGGAAGTGGAAAGCCAGGACCCACACTGACAGCAGAGTGCTCAGTATTTAGCCAAAGAGAGGCAGCCCTCACACACACACTGTGCCCCCATCCCAACCCCGACAGGCTCAAATCACCAATGTACAATGATTTGAATGCACCGCGCCTTCTAACCCCTACTCTAAAGTTGCAGCAGCCAAGAAAGTCTCTTCCTTTGGACAAGAAGCTGTTGCTCGCAGGCCCGGGCGGCGGCGGCCATGTATTTACCCCCTCTCCCCCGGGGAGCTGCAGCCCCCACCCAACCACCCAAGATCTCCCCCAGCACACACTGACCTGCGGCTCGATGTCGCCCACCGCGAAGAATTTCACCTCCTTGAACAGCTCGTCGGGCACCACCACCTCCTCGCTGCGCGCCGGGTCCGACATGGCTGTGTGTGTGTGTGTGTGTGTGTGTGGGCCCAGGCGGGCGGCTCTCCCTCTCCCCCTCACACACTCTCTCTGTGTCCCCCGGGGTGACCTGTGTGGCTCCGGCCGCCGTCGCCAGGTTACCCCCGCGCGCGCGCGTTCTCCCCTCCCCCACTCCACCTGCCGCTGGCAGCCCTGCGCCTGCGCACCGGCTGACCCCGTCCGGCCGCCGGCAGCCCCGCGCCTGCGCACCGGTTTACCCCGACCTCCCGTCGGCAGCCCTGGGCCTGCGCACCGGCTGACCCCCCCGACTTCGCACCGGCTTACCCCGTCCACCCGCGCCTGCGCACCGGCTCACTCGCGCCGGCAGCCCGCGCCTGCGCACCGGCCCCTCCCCTCGGCTGCAACTCCACGGGGACTCACTCACTAGCATCCGCACGGGGGGTGGGGTAGTTCCAAAAATTTAATCCAAACATACAACTCAAGGACAAACAAAAATACGCTTGAATTGTTTCTTATTTTGTATTTTATTGAATTGAGCAATAGATTGGTTTCCTGTGTTTGTTAGAAGGTAGTTTTTTAAACTTATTCTTCCTATCTTGGTATCTCTCCCCCCTTCTCAAGAAATGGTCGAGCCCGTGTTCTGAGGCCTCGGTGGAATGGGAACGCGCGCGGGTTGTGCACCGGGATGGCTACAAATTACGCGGGAAAGTGGTGTTTACAACTGATCAGCCCAGTTGTGTGTGTCATCATTATATAAAATCCAGAAGTGCGCACTTTATCTGCTATGGATTGCAGTGTTTTGGCTATTGGATGATCTAATATGCTTACCTATAGACACAAAAAAATGAAAGAAATACTTGCATTTATATGGCGCCTTTACATTACTTCAGGACGTCTCAAAGCGCTTTACAGCCAATTAAGTACTTTTGAAGGCGCAGTCACTGTTTTAATGTAGGAAACACTGCAGCCAATCTCTGCACAGCAAGCTCTCACAAACAACAAAGTGATAATGACCAGATAATTGCTTTTTTTTTTATGTTGATTGAGGGATAAATATTGGCCAGGACACCGAGGAGAATCCCCTGCTCTTCTTCAAAATTTTGCCATGGGATCTTTTACGTCCACCTAAAAGAGAAGATGGGGCTTCGGTTTAATGTCTCATGTGAAAGAAAGCACATGTGACTGTTCAGCACTCCCTCAGCTCTGCACTGGCGTGATGGCCTAGATTCAAGTGTCTGGCTCCGAGTGCTACCCACTGAGTCGCAGCTACCCACTGAGTCGCGGCTACCACACCTAACATGTCCTGGTATATTGTTTAAAAAACTGAATATATATATCTAGGTTTCAGGCAACGTATTTAGAATTGGGCACACTACTTCCAAATGCTGTTGCAAGCTCTCCTGTGTCCACCTGAATGTAAATTCAGTAGAGTTGGGAGTTTCTGGTTGCATGCTCCTCTAGAACATTCAAAATGTTTAAATTAATAGTGTATTCTGGTTAATGTGGAAATGTTTTTGTTACTTCAAAATATTTACAGCACAGGAACAGGCCATTCAGCCCAACAGATCCGTGCCGGCGTTTATGTTAAACACGACCCTTCATTATTGATAGAATTGTTTTAAATACACACGCGAAACATTTTGTCTGTTCTCTCTATAGAACCGAATGAGCTGTGTTTTTGTTCCAGCATTTGATGCTATTGTTTCAAAATTCCAACATCCACACTATTTTTCTTTTTACCACAATTGGAGAGTGCTAGAGAGAGGCAGCAGGACAGAGAGAGTTTGTGGAATGAATAATGTGAAGCGTTATATAGAGAATGAGACCACAACAGATGGGGAAAGAGAGACTAGGATAGGGGACCGTGGAATTAGGGTCAGGGATAGCGAAGTGCAAGCTGAAAAAGACAAGGATCCAGGAGCACCACAAGAGCTGGAGAGACACCCAGACTGAAAAACATGCTTGGGCAGAGAGGCCTCTTGGACTGGGAGGCATTAACAGTCCCAGGAAAGGGACATCGGCTCAACTCAGCTCAAGGGAGCCCAGGAGGGAATAGTCAGCGATCGGCAGCAGTGTGCAAGATGCCAAGGGGACTCTCTTTACCCAACTGGTGATGTACCTGGTGTAGCGACAGCAGCCGAAGAGGCATCTCTGGTTTCAGGGCCAGGAACAGCAACTGCCTGCTGGAGGTCACTTCAAACCATCCCATTATCATAGGCACAGAAGCAGATCACTCAGTTGTTATTAAAATGGCGGATCTTATCGATGCCAGCTTGGCTCAATGATAGCACTTTCATCTCTGAATCAGAAGATCAAGTACTTAAGCCCCACTCCCAGGACTCAATCACTTAATTTAGACTGACATTCCAATGTAGTGCTGCAGTGTTAGAGGTCCTGTCATTCAGATGAAATGTTAAACTGAGCTCCCCTCTGCCTGTTCATCTGGATCTAATATATCCTCATAGCAATATTTTAAGAGAAAAGCAAAGGAAAAAAAGAAAGACTTGCATTTATATAGCGCCTTTCGCGACCACCGGACGTCCCAAAGCGCTTTACAGCCAATGAAGTACTTTTTGAAGTGTAATCACTGTTGTAAAGTAGGAAATGTGGCAGCCAATTTGCGCACAGCAAGCTCCCACAAACAGCAATGTGATAATGACCAGATAATCTGTTTTTGTTATGTCAATTGAGGGATAAATGTTAGCCAGGACACTGGGGATAATTCCCCTGCTCTTTTTCAAAATAGTGCAATGGGATCTTTTAAGTCCACCTGAGAGAGCAGACGAGGCCTCAGTTTAATGTTTCATCCGAAAGACGGCACTTCCGACAGTGCAGCGCTCCCTCAGTACTGCACTGGAGTGTCAGCCAAATGTAAAGAGACATTTACAGATTAAATACATGGGCAAAACTGTAGCAGATGGATTTCAACTGAGGTAATTGTGAGGCTTTTGGACCAAAAAATAATAGATCTGAGTATCATTTAAATGGTGAAAAGCTAGGAACAGGGGAGGTGCAAAGAGATTTAGGGGTCCATGTACACAGATCACTAAAATGAGAGGTCAGGTACAAAAAATAATCAAAAAGGCTAATGGAATGGTAGTCTTAATATCTAGAGCGCGAGAATATAAAGGGGAGGAAGATTTGCAACAGCTATACAAAGCCCTGGTTAGACGACATTTGGAGTGCTGTGTACAGTTCAGGGCACTGTACCTTAGAAAGAATATATTGGCTTTGGAAGGAGTGTGACGCAGATTCACAGAATGTTACCAAGGGTTATTTATGAGGAGAGATGCATAAACTAGGCTTGTATTCCCTGGAATATAAATGGTTAAGGAGAGATTTGATTGAGGGGTTTATGATTTTGTAAGGAATTGATAGGGTAGATAGAGAGAAACCTTTTCCTCTTGTGGGGGAGTCTAGGACAAGGGGAGATAACCTTAAAATCAGAGCCAGACTATGCAAGAGACATGTTCGTAAACATTTTTTCACTTAAAAGGTGGTAGAAGTGTGGAACTCCCACAAAAAGCAGTAGATGCCAGCTCAATTAATCATTTTAGATCTGAGATCGATAGATTTTTGCTAGCCAAGGTTAATAAGAGATATGGAGACAAGATAGGTATATGGAGTTGAGATACAGATCAGCCATGATCTCATTGAATGAGGGAAAAGGCTCGAGAGGCTGAATGGCCTAATCCTGTCCCTATGTTCCTATGAGTTCCTCAGATGAAGGGAATCCTTCTGATGTCTTAGCCAACAGTTAATATTCAATCAACACTATCCAGAACAGATTAACTAATTTAACAATGCAACCATATTGTTTTTGTAGGCAAATGTGGGAGCCAATCTGTGCACAACATAGAAACATAGAAAATAGGTGCAGGAGTCGGCCATTCGGCCCTTCGAGCCTACACCGCCGTTCAATAAGATTATGGCTGATCATTCCCTCAGTACCCCTTTCCTGCTTGCTCTCCATACCTCTTGATCCCTTTGGCAAAAAGGGCCACATCTAACTCCCTTTTGAATATATCTAACTAACTGGCCTTAACAACTTTCTGCGGTAGAGAATTCCACAGGTTAACCACTCTCTCAGTTAAGAAATTTCTCCTCATCTCGGTCCGAATTGGCCTACCCCTTATTCTTAGACTGTGACCCCTAGTTCAGGACTTCCCCAGCATCGGGAACATTCTTCCTGCCTCTAACCTGTCCAATCCCGTCAGAATTTTATATGTTTCAATGAGATCCCCTCTCATTCTTCTAAATTCCATTGAATATAAGCCTAGTCAATCCAGTCTTTCTTCCTATGTCAGTCCTGCCATCCCGAGAATCAGTCTGCACTCCCTCAGTAGCAAGAATGTCCTTCCTCAGATTAGGAGACCAAAACTGTACACAATGTTCAAGGTGTGGCCTCACCAAGGCACTGTACAACTGCAGTCAGAACTCCCTGCTCCTATACTCAAATCCTCTTGCTATGAAGGCCAATATGCCATTTGCCTTCTTTACCAACTGCTGTACCTGCATGCCAACTTTCAATGACTGATGTACCAGGTTTCGTTGCACCTCCACTTTTCCTAATCTGTCACCATTATGATAATGTTCTGCCTTCCTGTTTTTGCCACCAAAGTGGATAACCTCACATTTATCTACATTATACTGCATCTGCCATGCATTTGCCCATTCACCTAACCTGTCCAAGTCACCCTGCAGCCTCTTGGCATCCTCCTCACAGCTCACACTGCCACCCAGCTTAGTGTCATCTGCAAACTTGGAGATATTACATTCAATTCCTTCGTCTAAATCATTAATGTATATTGTAAAGAGCTGGGGTCCCAGCATTGAACCTTGCGGTACCCCACTAGTCACTGCCTGCCATTCTGAAAAGGACCCGTTTATTCCTACCCTTTGCTTCCTGTCTGCCAACCAGTTCTCTATCCACATCAATACATTACCCTCAATACCATGTGCTTTCATTTTGCACACTAATCCCTTGTGTGGGACCTTGTCAAAAGCCTTTTGAAAGTCCAAATACACCACAGACAGCAATGAGACATAAATCCAGTTAATCTAATCTGTCCCATCTGAAAGACAACATCTCTAACCAGCACTGCCTCAATACTGGAGTGTCAGTCAAAATGGATAAAGGGGTTTAATAGGGTAGATGCAGAGAAACTATTTCCTCTGGTGGGGGAATCCAGAATAAGAGGACATTATCTTAAAAATACAGCTAATCTATTTCGGAGTGAAATCAGTAAACGTATTCATGCAAATGGTAATGGAAAGCTAGAATTTTCCTCACCCTGCTCCGCCACCAAATAGCTGGTTCTAGGTCAGTTGAAAGACTGCGATTGATAGATTTCAAGAGGTATCAAGGTGATATGGAACAGAGGCGGTAAATGGGATAGAGGTACAAATCAGCCATGATCTTACTGAATGGCAGAACAGGCTCAAGGGTCTAAATGGCCTACTCTTGTCCTATGTTCCGATGTGGAATTTCACATGGAGTTGTTTGCCAATGTACCCATAATTAGAGTTAGCTGAACCACTCTCTAATGTGAGTTAATCTGAAGCAGTCGGTCACTAAAGGGAGGAAAATAATGAATCTAAAATTGTGCTCTGGCAGAAGATGTTTTAATGTTTTCTTTCCAAATGGCTGTATATAGAGGGGAGGCCCTGCTTGACACTGCACTTCCCCTCTCCTTTGCCTATTTGACCATTAATGCTTATTAACTGCATTAAGTTATTCATGTTATTAGATTTCAGAACATAACAATATATTCAATGACCCAGCCTCCACAGCTATCTAGGGCAGAGAATTCCACAGATTTACAATCCTCTGAGAGAAGAAATTCCTCCTCATCTCAGTTTTAAATGGGCGGCCCCTTATTCTGGGACTATGTCCCCTAGTTTTAGTTTCCCCTATGAGTGGAAATATCTTCTCTGCATCCAACTTATCGAGTCCCCTCATTATCGTATATGTTTTGATAAGATCACCTCTCATTCTTCTGAACTCCAATGAGTATACGCCCAACCGACTCAACCTATCTTCATAAGTCAACCCCCTCATCTCCAGAATTAACCTAATGAACCTTCTCTGAACAACCTCCAATGCAAGTACATCCTTCCTTAAATACGTAGACCAAAATTGTACGCAGTACTCCAGGTGTGTCCTCACAAATACCCTGTACAGTTGTAGCAGGACTTCTCTGCATTTACACTCCATGCCCCTTGCAATAAAGGACAATGTTCCATTCGCCTTCTTGATTACTTGCTGTATCTGCATACTAACTATTGTGTTCCTAACACAGATGAGGCTGCACACAGGGAGGTTAAAGTAACAATCACCTCAGTCTTTAATAAGACACTCCAGAGTGAGGAACAGGCCTTAGGGGCCGGCTTATATACAGTTCTCCCAAGGGATGCTGGGATCCCTTGGGACTTCAGAGGATGAGACCCCTGATGGCGGAACAAGGGAGTGCATGCTTTACAGATATGCAACATCACTCCCCCCCAAAGTCAAAGTGAAAACTATTTACAAGGTGAGACGGCCAGGAGCCTTTCTTTCCCTGGTAGACCGCCTCGGTACAAATGTCTGTTGTGGTGTGTTGGCTGTGCCCTCGCTGGGCGGCGTGTTGTCGGCCCTGCAGGGCTGCTGGGTGAGCCTGGCCTTGCTGGGTTGTTGGGTGTGATGGGTTCGATTTCCTGGTCCGGCGTGGTGTCGTTGATCCTTTGGGTTTGTGTTGTGGGCTTGAAAAAGGTGGTGTCTGCTGTGGGTTGTTCAGGGCAGTCTGTGAACCGCAGCCTCGTTTGGTCCAGGTGCTTTCTGCAAATTTGTCCATTGTCTAGTTTGACTACAAATGCCCTATTCCCTTCTTTAGCTATCACCATGCCTGCGATCCACTTGGGACCATGTCCATAGTTTAACACATACACAGGGTCATTCAGATCAATTTCCCATGACACAGTGGCGCGACCATCGTTTACATTTTGTTGCTGCCGCCTGCTCTCTACCTGATCATGCAGGTTGGGGTGAACCAGCGAGAGTCTGGTTTTAAGTGTCCTTTTCATGAGTAGCTCAGCCGGGGGCATCCCTGTGAGTGAGTGGGGTCTCGTGCGGTAGCTGAGCAGTACTCGGCACAGGCAGGTTTGGAGTGAGCCTTCTGTGACTCGTTTAAGGCTCTGCCCGCTCTGCCTGCCCATTGGAGGCTGGTTTAAACAGGGCCGAGGTGGCATGTTTGATCCCATTGCGGGTCCTGAATTCTTTAAATTCGGCACTGGTGAAACATGGCCCATTGTCACTGACCAGTATGTCAGACAGGTCGTGGGTGGCAAACATGGCCCTCAGGCTTTCAATGGTGGCGGTGGCGGTGCTTCCCGATATTATTTCACATTCAATCCATTTTGAAAAAGCATCCACCACCACCAGGAACAATTTACCAAGAAATGGGCCCGCATAGTCGACATGGATCCTCGACCATGGTCTGGAGGGCCAGGACCACAAAAATAGTGGTGCCTCTCTGGGCGCGTTGCTCAACTGAGCACATACGCTGCATTGCCGTACACAGGACTCTAAGTCAGAGTCGATACCGGGCTACCACACGTGGGATCTGGCTATCACTTTCATCATTACTATACCCGGGTGTGTGCTGTGGGGATCCGAGATGAACGACTCCCTGCCCTTTTTTGGTAGCACTACGCGGTTACCCCACAACAGGCAGTCTGCCTGAATGGACAGCTCGTCCTTTCATCGCTGGAACAGCTTGATTGGCTCTTGCATTTCAACGGGGATGCTGGCCCAGCTCCCATGCAGTACACAGTTTTTTTACTCGGGACAGCAGAGGATCTTGACTGGTCCAAGTCCTAATCTGGCGTGCATGACAGGTGATTTATCATTTTCAAACGCGTCCATGATAATCAACAAGTCTGCGGGCTGCGCCACCATCAACAATTTTGCAGGCTGCGCCATTTCCACCCCCGTGGTGGGCAATGGTAGCTGACTGAGAGCATCAGCACAGTTCTCGGTGCCTGGCCTGTGGCGGATGGTATAGTTATACACTGATAGCGCAAGTGCCCACCTTTGTATGCGGGCTGAGGCATTAGTATTTATCCCCTTATTTTCAGCGAACAGGGATGTGAGGGGCTTGTGTTCGGTTTCCAGCTCAAATTTGAGGCCATACAGGTACTGATGCAATTTCTTTACCCGGAACACACACGCTAATGCCTCATTCTCAATCATGCTGTAGGCCCACTCGGCCTTAGACAAGCTCCTGGAAGCATAGGCGCTGGTTGCAACTTCTCCGCAACGTTAGCTTGTTGTAATACACACCCGACTCCGTACGACGACGCGTCACATGCTAGCACAAGTCTTTTACACGGGTTATACAATACAAGCAGCTTGTTGGAGCATAAACTGTTTCTGGCTTTCTCAGAAGCAATTACTTGTTTTTTTTTCCCCATACCCAGTTCTCACCTTTGCGCAATAACACATGTAGGGGCTCTAAAAGGGTGCTTAACCCCGGTAGGAAGTTACCAAAATAGTTGAGGAGTCCCAGGAATGACCGCAGCTCCGTGACATTCTGTGGCCTGGGCGCGTTCGTGATAGTCTCTGTATTGGTGTCTGTGAGCCGAATGCCGTCTGCCGCGATCTTTCTCCCCAAAAACTCCACTTCTGTTGCCATGAAGACGCATTTCGACCTCTTCAGCCGCAGCCCTACGCGATCCAGTCGCTGGAAGACCTCCTCCAGGTTTTGTAGGTGCTCGGCAGTGTTCCGACCCATGACCAATATGTTGTCCTGAAAGACCACCATGTGCGATACCGACTTGAGTAGGCTCTCCATGTTTCTCTGGAAGATCACTGCAGCCGACCGAATTTCAAACGGGCATCTGTTGTCGATGGACAGTCCCTTGTGCGTGTTGATTCAGGTGAGGCCCTTCGAAGACTCCTCCAGCTCCTGCGTCATGTAAGGCGAAGTCAGGTCGAGCTTGGTGAACATCTTGCCTCCTGCCAGCGTCGCAAATAGGTTGTCTGCCTTCTGTAGCGGGTATTGGTCCTGTAGCGAGTAACGATTAATAGTTACTTTATAATCGCCGCAAATCCTGACCGTGCCATCACTTTTGAGTACTGGAACAATCAGGCTGGCGCACTCACTGAATTCCACTGGGGAGATGATGCCCTCGCGTTGCAGCCTGTCCAGCTCGATTTCCACTCTCTCCCCCATCATGTGAGCTACCGCTCGCGCCTTGTGGTGAATGGGTCATGCCTCTGGGACCAAGTGGATCCGCACCTTCGTCCCGGAAAAGTTTTGAATGCCTGGCTCAAAAAGGGAAGGAAATTTGTTAAGAACCTGGGTACATGAGGCCTCATCGACATGTGATGGCGCTCGGATGTCATCCGAGTGCCACTGGATTTTGCCCAGCCAGCTCCTTCCAAGCAGTGTGGGGCCATTGCCCGGGATAATCCAGAGTGGCAGTTCGTGCACCGTGCCCTCGTAGGTGACCTTGACAATGGTGCTGCCCAGGACTGTGATAAGCTCTTTGGTGTACGTTCTCAGTTTCGTGTGGATGGGGCCCAGGGCTGGTCTGAATGCCTTGTTGCACCACAGACTCGCAAACATGTTTTTACTCATGATGGATTGGCTAGCGCCAGTATCCAGTTCCATGGTTATGGGTAAGCCATTCAATTTTACGTGTGGACATTTTGTCGAAAATGTGTGCACCCTGTGTACTTCAGCATCTGCCTCCTCTCTCTGAGGCTCGAAATTGCTTTGATCCACCATGGACCGATCTTCCTCTGCCACATGGTGGTTAGCAGGTTTTGCAGAGCTTGCAGTTCATTTGCAAGCTTGTTGGAGGTGCCCCATTGTTCCACAGCTCTTGCAAACCCTTTGAAGCGGCATGAATAGGCTGAATGGAAGCCTCCACAACGCCAACAAGATGTGAATTGCCTTGCATTCATCCAGTTCCAATTAATTTATGAACATTGCTAACACTTGTGTGCTGAGAGATTTGTTTGGTGTTATCACTGGTGGACATAAACGCCTGTGCTCTCGCAATGGCCTTACTGAGGGTCGGTGTTTCTACAGTCAAAAGTTTTCGTAGGATGATCTCGTGGCCAATGCCCAGTACAAAAAAGTGTCTGAGCATTTGCTCCAGGTAGCCATCAAACTCACATTGTCCTGCAAGTCGCCTTAGCTCAGCGACGTAGCTCGCCACTTCCTGACCTTCAGATCGCTGGCACGTGTAGAACCGATACCTCGCCATCAGCACGCTCTCCCTCGGATTAAGATGCTTCCGAACCAGTGTACACAGCTCCTCAAACGACTTATCTGTGGGTTTCACCGGAGCCAGAAGATTCTTCATGAGGCTGTAGGTCGGTGCCCCGCAGACTGTGAGGAGGACCGCTCTCCTTTTTGCAGCGCTTCCTTCTCCATCCAGCTCGTTGGCTACAAAGTACTGGTCTAGCTGTCCGACAAAGGCTTCCCAGTCCTCACCCTCCGAGAACTTCTCCAGGATGCCCACAGTTTGCTGCATCTTTGCGTTGGATTCATATTCTCGTCGCCAGTTATTATGTTCTTGACACAGAGGAGGCTGCACACAGGGAGGTTAAAGTAACCTCAGTCTTTAATAAGACACTCCAGAGTGAGGAACAGGCCTTAGGGGCTGGCTTGTATACAGTGCTCCCAAGGGATGCTGGGATCCCTTGGGACTTCAGAGGATGAGCTCCCTGGTGGCGGAACATGGGAGTGCATGCTTTACAGATACACAACACTAACTTTTTGTGTTTCATGCACAAGGACCCCATGGTCCCTCTGTATTGCAGTACTTTGCACTTTTTCTCCATTTAAATTATAATTAATTTGCTGTTCTAGTTTTGCTGCCAAAGTGGATAACCTCACATTTTGCCACATTATACTCTATCTGCCAAATTTTTGCCCACTCACGCAGCCTGTCTATATCCCTTTGCAGATTGTCCTCCTCATAATTTGCTTTCCCACCCATCTTTATATCATCAGCAAACCTGGCTAAATTACACTCGGTCCCTTCATCCAAGTCATTAATATAGATTGTAAATAGTTGAGGATCCAGCACTGATCCCTGTGGCAGCCCACTAGTCACTGTTTGGCAATTTATCCCGAATCTCTGTTTTCTGTTAGTTAGCCAATCCTCTATCCATGCTAATAAATTACCCCCAACCCAGTGAGCTTTTATCTTGTGCAGTAACATTTTACATGGCATCTTATCGAATGCCTTCTGGAAATCCAAATACAACACACCCACTGGTTTCCCCTTATCCACCCTGCTCGTTACATCCTCCAAGAACTCCAGCAAATTTGTCAAACATGATTTCCCTTTCATAAAACCATGCTGATTCTGCTTGATTGAATTATGCATTTCCAAATGTCCCGCTACTGCTTCCTTAATAATGGACTCCAGCATTTTCCCAACGACAGATGTTAGGCTAATTGGTCTATAGTTTCCTGATTTTTGTCTGCCTCCTATTTTAAATAGGGACGTTACATTTGGGGTTTTCCAATCCACTGGGACCGCCCCAGAATCCAGGGAATTTTAATAGATTACAACCAATGTATCTCTGCAGCCACTTCTTTTAAGACCCTAGGATGTAAGCCATCAGGTCCAGGGGATTTGTCCGCCTTTAGTCCCATTATTTTACTGAGTACTACTTCATTAGTGATAGTGATTGTATTAAGTTCCTCCCTACCTATAGCCCCTTGATTATCCACCATTGGGATGTTTTTAGTGTCTTCTACCGTGAAGACTGATACAAAATATTTGTTCAACATCTCTGCCATTTCCCTGTTCTCCATTATTAATTCCCCAGTCTCATCTTCTAGGGGACTAACATTTACTTTAGCCACTCTTTTCCTTTTTATATACCTGTAGAAATTCTTACTATCTGTTTTTATATTTCATGCTAGTTTACTTTCATAAACTATCTTCCCTCTATCATTTTTTTAGTTGTTCTTTGCTGGCTTTTAAAAGTTTCCCAATCCTCTGGCCTCCCATTAGTTTTGGCCACATTTTATGCCCTTGTTTTCAATTTGATACCATCCCTTTTTTCCTTAGTTAGCCACGGATGGTTATCCCTTCTCTTACAGTCTTTCCTTCTCATTGGGATATATTTTTATTGTGAGTTCTGAAATATCTCATTAAATGTATGCCACATTAAACATTCTAATTATATCATAGAATTTAGATAATTCTAATTATCTAAATTCTATGATATAATAATGCCTGCACTTGAAGAGCTCCTTTCACACTGAGACAAAAGTGCTATATGCAATGAAATACCTTTTGAAGTAAAGTAGCTGTTGCTGAGTCGCTAAATATGGCAGGAATTCTGCACCGGCAATATCGACAACAAATTGCATTTATATGTGTTTATGGGATGTGGGCATCGTTGGCCAGGCCGGCATTTATTGCCCATCCTAATTATCCTCGCGAAGTTGGTGGTGAGCTGCTGCAGTCCTTGTGGTGAAGGTACAGTGCTGACTTCGTGGCAGAGGTTTGGTACAACTGAGTGGCTTGTTATGCAATTTCAGAGGGCAGTTAAGAATCAACCACATTGCTGTGGGTCTATAGTCACTTATAGGCCAGACTGGATAAGGACGGCAGATTTCCTTCCCTAAAGGACATTAGTGAACCAGATGGATTTTAACGACAATCCGGTAGTTTCATGGAGGCCAATTTTCCACATGACCGATTTTTGGCACAGTTGTAGACGTACGTCTGATTTTTTTAGTGGCAGACTGCGCCAAAAAAAAAGTTGTAAGTTTCACTGGAGTAAACTTTCATTTTGGAACGCCGCAGATTTAAGCTTTGTGGGTGGAGCTTAAGGTCTGCACCAAAAACTGAGGTTGCCAGGGTAACGAGGGACACACCGAAGGGCTGAGGCTGGAAAGTGAAACAGACAAGGTGCAGCAAGACATGAGCAATTGTAGAGCCCTGGTGCCGCTCCTATCCCGGGCCAAATGGCCCCCCCCCCTCCCCCCCCCCCCCGTGCCGCTGCTATCTATCACCTATTAGAATTGCTGAGGATTATTTAGCAAGACGTCGGGCCACGGTAAAACTGGAGGAAAAGGCCGCGCCCAGTCCAAGAGCCGCTCCTCCCGAGCCGGCCTGCAGTCCCTGGTCGGCCTGCTGCGCAAGGGTCACTACGCCGAGCGTGTGTGGGGGGCCGGAGCCCCGGTCTACCTGGCCGCCGAGATCCTCGAGCTGGCCGGCAATGCAGCCCGCGACAACACTTAGACCCGGATCATCCCCCGCCACCTGCCGCTCGGCATCCGCCACACGATGAAGGAGCTCAACAAGCTGCTGGCTGGGGCGGTCACCGCAGCCTAGGGCGGGGTCCCGCTCAATCTCCAGGCAGTGCTACTGCCCGAGAACACCGGCCAGGCCAGCCAGGGTCACACCTGAAGGCAACAAGAATAAATCAAATCAATCCAACAAACCACAAAGGCTCTTTAAGAATTAACGGGCTTGCCAGAGGACATTTTTGCTTTCTGAGATTTATTAGATAAAATGTTTTAGAACATAAGAACATAAGAATTAGGAACAGGAGTAGGCCATCTAGCCCCTCGAGCCTGCTCCGCCTGCTCCCGGACTGCTGAGTTATATCCTTTTATTAAAATGTGCTGCGAAAATAAATTGCTTCACTGGGTGGATGCAACCCATTGTTTTCAATGTCAACTCCACTCGAAACTGCTGATCTGAATTCATGCCCGACATGAACTAAAGGAAAACGATCCAATGGGTTAGTTTGTCACATTTAACCGATGTGAACAGCAGGAAAGACTGACCCTTGACTGTGTAATCAAAATTATTAAAGGTTATTTGTTCCTTCATGAAAGAAATATCGGGCCGAAAGGCCCCCCGTCCTTGAGGCCGGTTCTGCTCCTATCCCGGGCCGGAAGGCCCTACCACTCCAGGTACTGTGTCTTCTTCCCTCCCTCCAAAAACTCAGCTCCACTAAAACAATACTATCTTCTCTGAGCCGATTTTCTTAAGTGCAGGGAAGGTTTTTCAGAACATGCGCTGCGCCGTTTTTGAAAAAAATCCGAGTTGGCCAAACTCGCTTAAAGGGCCAGAAATGACCCAGCCGGCACCCTCAGTGACGTCAAAAAATCAGCCGTAAGTAGAACAGGATGGTGCCAAAACTTTGGCGAAACTTGCATATTTTGGTCTACTCCAAAGAAAACAGTGTACGTCAAAAAAAAACAGCGCAGAATGGTGGCAAAAATTCAGCCCTTGGTCACCATTACTGATGCTAGCTTTTTAATTCTAGCTTTATTTAATTAACTGAATTTAAATTCCTCCAGCTGCCGTGGTGGGATTTGAACTTGTGTCCTTCCAGGGAGGGGAGCGGGTAGGTCCGAGGGCCTCATCGTAGGACTGCTCCTGGGCACGGCCAAGGGTGCCATCAGCCGGTCCAGGCAGCGGGCGGTTGAGGGGGTCGTTCAGCCCGACTGCCTGCCTCTCTTCCGCGCCTACATCCGGGCCAGGGTGTCGCTGGAGATGGAGCACGCGGTGTCCACCGGTACGCTCGCGGCCTTCCGCGAGAGGTGGGCACCTGAGGGACTGGAGTGCACCATCACCCCCGGCAACCAAATTTTAATTTGATTTTATATGTTTTAAAGTTTAATTTGTTTTAATTGCCGGGTTCTTAGTGTCCCCCTCCCCTTTTATAGGGGGCACTTGTAAAATATATGCTTTTAATGCCCCCCCAAAAATTTTTTAAAAACACCAAAAAAAAATATTTATTCGAAAAAGGGGCAGTTAAGTGTCTGGAGTGTCCCCCAGATCGGGGGGCACTTGATCTAATGTCTATTTTGTTTCCCCCCCCCCAAAAGAGTTGTGATCTTCCAGGACGGAATTCCTCATCGGCGCCAAACCCTGGAACCTCCCTTGGGAGCCGGCGCCTCACAACTTGAGCCGCCTCGGGGAAATCCCCTCCGTGCCTTTCAGTTCTGCGTGGAGGGGTTTCCTGTACGGGCTGCTCCTGCACACTCTCAAACTTGCCATCCTCGTCTGCCGTCCAGACACGCCATGGCGTACCATCTTGCCGTCCGGAGGAGGCGGGGGTCCCCGATGGGAGTGCACTCTACGCGGGAGTCCTCTCACTATTTATCGGGGACTTGGCCTGGAGGGTGGTGCACGGAGCAGTCCCGTGCAATAAATTTTTAAATCGGTTCACGGGCTCCCAGGCCGCCTGCAATTTCTGCAGTCTGGAAGAGTCCGTGTTCCATGTTTTTATGGAGTATGCGTGGTTGCAGCCCCTGTTCCATTATTTAAAGGGGCTGCTCCTCAATTTCTGGTTGCACTTCAGTCCCACACTTCTGATCTTTGGGCACCCTGTGCGGAGGGGAGCAGGTAGGTCCGAGGGCCTCCTCGTAGGACTGCTCTTGGGCACGGCCAAGGGGACCATCAGCCGGTCCAGGCAGCGGGCGGTCGAGGGGGTCGTTCAGCCCGACTGCCTGCCTCTCTTCCGCGCCAACATCCGGGCCAGGGTGTCCCTGGAGATGGAGCACGTGGTGTCCACCGGTACGCTCGCGGCCTTCCGCGAGAGGTGGGCGCCTGAGGGACTGGAGTGCATTATCACCTCCGGCAACCAAATTTTAATTTGATTTTATATGTTTTAAAGTTTAATTTGCTTTAATTGCCGGATTTTTAGTGTCCCCTTCCCCTTTTATAGGGGGCACTTGTAAAATATATGGTTTTAATGCCCCCCCAAAAAATCACAAAAAACCCCACAAAAACATTTATTAAAAAAAGGGGCAGTTAAGTGTCTGGAGTGTCCCCCAGATCGGGGGGCACGTGATCTAACGTGTATTTTGTTCCCCCCCCCAAAAGAGTTGTGTCCTTCCGGATTATTAGTCCAGGCCTCTCTATTACTGGTCCAGTGACACAGCCACTATGTTATTGTACCCCCATAGTAAAACATCCCAAACCGCTTCACAGGAATGATTATTTGACACCAAGCCACAGAAAGGAGATATTACACCAGGCGATCAAAAGCTCGGTCAAAGAGTTTTTAAGGAGTGTCTTAAAGGATGAGCGAGAAGTAATGAGATGGAGAATATTAGGGAAGGGATTCCAGAACATCCCACCAACAGCTATGAGATGAGTAACCAATCAATCTATCATGAGATGGTGGGGTAGATTTTACAAATGAGTGCATAGAATTACAATGACATAGCTGTACAGACAAACCAATCATAGAATCATAGAAATTTACAGCATGGCAGAAGGCTATTTTGGCCCATCGTGTCCATGCCGGCCGACCAAGACGACAAAGAGTTGTCCGGTCTGATCCCACTTTCCAGCTCTTGGTCCATAGCTCTGTAGGTTATGGCATTTTAGCGCACATCCAAGTATTTTTTTAAATGTGGTGAGGGTTTCTGCCTCTACCACCCTTTCAGGCAGTGAGTTCCACACCCCCACCACCCTCTGGGTGAAGAAATTTCCCCTCAAATCACCTCTAAACCTCTCCCCAATTACTTTAAATCTATTCCCCCTGGTTGTTGACCCCTCTGCCAAGAGAAACAGGTCCTTCCTATCCACTCTATCCAGGCCCCTCATCATTTTATACACCTCAATCAGGTCTCCCTGTAAGGGTTATGGGGAGCGGGCAGGGAAGTGGAGCTGAGTCCATGATCAGATCAGCCATGATCTTATTAAATGGCGGAGCAGGCTTGAGGGGTCAGGTGGCCTACTCCTGCTCCTATTTCTTATGTTCCCCTCAGCCTCCTCTGTTCTAAAGAAAACAGACCCAGCATCTCCAATCTTTCCTCATAGCCAAAATTATCCAGTCCAGGCAACAATCCACGTTGGTGTTTATCTTCGACATGGAGTCCTAATTGCATGAGCCCGCTCTGCTTTCATATCTCCCCACAATGCGAGCACACATTAGAAATTGGAAGGGTCGTTGTCAGCGTGGCTCCCGCTGATCTATTTGCTCATTTCATCGCAGTGTGAGCTGGCCCGTGCCGCCCCTGGGCTCTCACTTTTTCCGGGCCCCGAACTCATGCCTCTCCTGGGCCCCGATCACATCGCTTTGCGAACTTCAGATCTGTGCAGCAGAGCATGTCTCCAGTCGTCTTGGTTAATCCTTGCCACTGGGCCAAGACCTAGCTCTGTCATACCTGTGTGGTGATTGGTGTACAACAGCATCTTCCATCCTTCAATATGTAGTTCGGGACCTGGAATATTAGGTGCTTCATTTAAACACCTGCGAACTCATCCCTTTTGGGCGTGGAAGCAAGTCATCCTCGATACAAGGGACCGCCTATGATGATGATTTACTCATTTAAATTCATGGACGTAAAATTGAGCGGCGGGCCAAGACTCTAAACTCAAATCCCTGGTATGGAACTCAAACCTACCACTGTCACGCACACGAGGTGACAACGCCAAGGCGAGAGAGCCAACCAAGTGTGTTCAGACTCTCAGAGTGGCACAGTTTCGAAGCTGTCATTGCCCCAGCTCTAAACTGGTACAATGAAATCGCTGAGGCCGATTTGAGCTTTTGCCGCCGGAAAGCAGGCATGGCAAATCGGCCAGATCGAAGTCACTCAAATGGAAAATCGGACGGGGTGTATAACGGGAGGCTGATATGTGTCCTGCCTCCGCCGAATGTTAACATTTGGGGGGGCTCTATTTGTCGCAGGTATTTAGAACGTGGGAAATTTTTACCCTGACTTCCGAGAGTCAGAATATTATTGTATTGCTTTATATTGAAATGAGCACTAATTTCCGTAGCCAGCCATAGGTTTAAGAAAGTAGTGGGTGACACATTATTAACCAGTAAACCAAAGAGAGCAATTTAGCTAATTATTGCGGACAGGTCCAATTAACTGAAATGTTTGGATATTGTGAAATTTAAAATGAGTACTGTAAGTGACATGTTATTAACAGGAATGGAGTTTAATTGCTTCAAGCATCCAACCGAAAATGTAAGCCAAAATGTGCTTGCACACTGATGGAATTAAAGAGATCAACCAACAAGGTTGATGAAATTATCCAAAAGTACTGAATGATGTAACACATGCATTTATATTAGTAAATTATTCTGAATAGACAGGTTGGAAACGCATGCAGTTTATTCCAATTCTGTTTCACGCACAAATTTGAAACTTTCAGCTTGCTACTTGTTCATCTCCCTCTCCTGGGTGCGACAATGAGTGTATTTTTTGTTGTTTGAGCATATTTAATCTTGCTTTGGAGGGCTTATTTTTCCATTCCATCATGTTCATTATTATTGTGGAATTAATAATTTATTTGCTGCAACTGTCACAACAAAGCGACTCTTTATGGGGCTACATTTAGGACTGCAAGACCGACAAGATATGGAGAAAAGCTGGAAGGTGAGAGAAAATAAGTTTGTTTGTTTAAGCAGCAAATAAATATTCTTCGTAAAGTGACTTTTTCTCTTTTTTATTTTAATTTTAATTTTGCTGTATGTTTGGTATTGTAGCTGTTGTGGCATTTCGTTTGATTTTAGAAACGTTCTCCCTCAATGAGAAATGATGTCCTCTCTTTTGATGTTCATCCTGAACTGTCCCAAAGTAGGATGTCTCTGCATTTTTATTTCTGTTACTTGATGGGTATGCTCATCTCTACCCTTTACCACTACAAGCATATAGAATCATATAATCATACAGCACTAAAAAAGGCCAATCGGCCTATTGTGTCAGTGCCGGCTCTTTGAAAGAGCTATCCAATTAATCTCACTCCCCTGTTCTTTCCTCATAGCTCTGCAATTTTTTTCTTTTTAAGTAGAGATCCAATTCCTTTTAGAAAGTTATTATTGAATCTGCTTCCACCGCCCTTTCAGGCAGTGCATTCCAGATCATAACATCTCACTGAGTAAAATAAATTCCCCTCATAGAAACATTGAAACTTAGAAAATAGGGGCAGGAGCAGGCCATTCGGCCCTTCGAGCCTGCACCACCATTCAATATGATCATGGCTGATCATGCAATTTCAGTACCCCATTCCTGCCTTCTCTCCATTCCCCCTGATCTCTTTAGCCGTAAGGGCCACATCTAACTCCCTTTTGAATATATCCAACGAACTGACCTCAACAACCTTCTGCGGTAGAGAATTCCACAGGTTCACAATTCTCTGGTTGAAAAAGTTTCTCCTCATCTCAGTCCTAAATGACTTACCCCTTATCCTTAGACTGTGACCCCTGGTTCTGGACTTCCCCAACATTGGGAACATTCTTCCTGCATCTAACCTGTCCAGTCCTGTCAGAATTTGATATGCTTCTATGAGATCCCCTCTTATTCTTCTAAATTCCAGTGAATGTAAGCCTAGTCGACCCAGTCTTTCTTCAGATGTCAGTCCCGCCATCCCGGGAATCAGTCTGGTGAACCTTTGCTGTACTCCCTCAATAGCAAGAATGTCCTTCCTCAGATTAGGTGACCAAAACTGCACATAATACTCAAGGTGTGGTCTCACCAAGGCCCTGTACAACTGCAGTAAGACCTCCCTGCTCCTATACTCAAATCCTCTCGCTCTGAAGGCCAACATGCCATTTGCTTTCTTTACTGCCTGCTGTACCTGCATTCCCATCATCTTCCCACCACCCCCGCCCCTTCCCCCATGCTTGTTTTTGGCAATTATTTTAAATCTGTGTCCTCTGGTTACCGACCCTTCTCCCATTAGAAACAGATTCTGCTTATTTACTCTATCAAAACCTCTTTTGATTTTGAACAACTCTATTAAATCTCCCCTCAACTCTCTCTATGCTAAGGAGAACAGCCCCAGCTTCTCTAGTCTCTCTGCATGACTGAAGTTCCTCATCCCTGATACCATTCTAGTAAATCTCTTCTGCACCCTCTCCAAAGTTGTTCTAAAGTGTGGTGCCCAGAATTGGACACAATGCTCCAGCTGATAACATCACTCTGATTGGCAATCCCGGGCCTGATTATACACAGGCAGCAACATCGGCATCTACTGTGTAGGAGCTCATTGACCACAACTTTGCAGGAAGCATAGCTGGGAAATGGAGCAATGAGTTTGTTGCTGCAGTGCACTGCGATATGTGTGCGCACTAGGTCTGTGCAGCAGAGCTGGTCTCCAGTGGTCCTGGTTAATCCTTGCTGCTGGACCAAGACCTAGCTCTGTCAAGCCCGTGAGATGGCTGGTGTGCAATGGCCACCACACGTTAAAAAAACCCAAGCACAGGCATCTTCCACCCTTCACAATATAGTTCGGGACCTGGAATTTTAGGTCCTTCATTGAAACACCTGTGAACTTTTTGACATGGAAGCAAGTCATCCTCGATTCGAGGGACTGCCTATGATGATGATGATGCTGCAGCGCCATCTTGTGCCTGGAAGCGGAGGTGGCGTAACAAATCTGCTCCTCGTAAGATCACATTCCAATGTGTTCAAAATCCGTATTTCCTTTGAACCTGATTTACAAACGGCCAGGCAGCTGTGGGCAACTAATGGGGGCCCCGCTGGAGCTCACCAATTCTGGGAGGGTGAGAAATCGGCTAGTTACGTGGAAGAGTCCAGGGGGGTGGGGGGGGGGGGCGCGGATTGGTTGGGCGGGGGAAGCGATCCAGGAAGGATCGGAAGCCTTGGATGGATCAGCACGAGAAGTGTTTGTTTTTTGTGGGTCCATTAAAAAAAAACTGGACTTTTGCTGTGCTGATTTCTGAGTTGGCTCCAGTGATCCCTTTAAGAAAAAAGACTTGCATTTATACAGACAACTCTCGATTATCCGCACAAGGATCAAACGGGAAACTATTGTAACGGGATTGAAAATTTTGGCCCGGGAAGGCATCGGGTTTTAACTTTATAATGTCAATCGCTCTAACGGAGAAATCGTTTACCCAGCATTGCCCAATCCCCGAGGGACCCGGATAATCGAGAGTTGTCTGTATAGTGCCTTTCACAACCACCGGACATCCCAAAACGCTTTACAACCAATGAAGTACTTTTTGAAGTGCCATCACTGTTGCAATGTCGGAAACGTGGCAGCTAATTTGCATACGGCATGTTCCCACAAACAGCAATGTGATAATTGTTGTGTATGGAGAAAGAGTCAGACTGAACACTGTGAGCTCAAAATAAAGTGTGATCTTAGTCTTATATTGCAGGTCTCCAGCAGTGCCTCTCCAACCAGTGAAGCCTCCTTAAATACCTGTGCTCCCAAGGGATTATGGGATCGCTTGGGACTCCAGGGAATGAGCCCTCTTGTGGCTGTACAGAGTAAATACAAGTCCACATATATAACAACACTCCCCCCCAAAGTCAATAGTGTAACTATTTACAATGTGAGTCGATCTGGGGCCCTTCTTGCCCTGGTTGATCGTCTCGGTGTGAAAGCTGGTGTTGTTGAATCATTTGTTGGGCCCTCGCTGGGCTGCTGTGCAGCTGGCCTTGCTGGGCTGCCTGGTGTGTTGGGCTCTGCAGGGCTGCTGTGGATGATGGGTTCTGCTTCGTGGTCAACCGTGGTGCCGGTTGCCACTGGTGTGCGTGTTGGGGGATCAAAAAAGGTAGGGTCCAAGGTGGGTTGCTCAGGGTAGTCCATGAATCTGAGTTTGATTTGCTCCAATTATTTCCGGTGAATGAGTCCATTTGAAAGTTTGACCCGAAGCACCCTGCTCCCCTCTTTGGCTGCGACAGTGCCGGGAAGCCACTTGGGACCTTGTCCATAATTTAAAACAAATACAGGATCATTGATTTCAATCTCACGTGACACATTTGCGCAATCATGGTATGCACTTTGTTGAAGCCGCCTGCTCCCTACCTGTTCATGTAGATCAGGGTGAACTAACGAGAGCCTTGTCTTAAGTGCTCTTTTCATGAGCAGTTCAGCAGGTGGGATCCCAGTGAATGAGTGGGGTCTCGTGCGGTAGCTAAGTAGGACTCGGGATAGGCGAGTCTGCAGTGAGCCTTCAGTTACCCTCTTCAAGCCTTGCTTGATGGTTTGCACTGCTCTCTCTGCTTGACCATTGGACACTGGTTCAAACGGGGCAGATGTGACATGTTTGATCCTGTTGCGGATCATGAATTCTTTGAACTCAGCACTGGTAAAACATGGCCCATTGTCGCTCACCAGGACATCGGGTAAGCCGTGTGTGGCAAACATGGCCCGCAGGCTTTCAGTGGTGGCAGCGGACGTGCTAGCTGATATTATCTCGCATTCAATCCACTTGGAGTACGCGTCTACAACCACCAGGAACATTTTACCCAAGAACGGGCCTGCATAGTCGACGTGTATCCTAGACCACGATTTGGAGGGCCAAGACCATAAACTTAGCGGCGCCTCCCTGGGCACATTGCTTAACTGCGAGCATGTATTACATCTGTGAAAGCAGGACTCTAAGTCCGCATCGATACTGGGTCACCACACGTGGGATCAGGCTATCGCTTTCATCATCACGATGCCTGGGTGAATACTGTGGAGGCCATTGATGAAGGTGTCTTTGCCCGTCTTGGGGACCACTACTCGATTGCCCCACAGAAGGTAGTCTGCCTGTATAGATATTTCATCTTTTCGCCGCTGGAACGGCTTTATCTCTTCCTGCATTTCCACTGGGACACTGGACCAGCTCCCGTGAAGCACACAGCTTTTGACTAGAGATAATAAGGGATCCTGGCTTGTCCAGGTTTTGATCTGCCGGGCAGTGATGGGTGATTGCTCACTCTCAAATGCTTCCATAACCATGTCTAGATCTCCAGGCTGCACCATTTCCACCCCCGTGGTGGGCAATGGCAGCCAACTGAGAGCATCCATGCAGTTTTCTGTGCCTGGCCTGTGGCGGATGACGTAGTTGTATGCGGACAACGTGAGCGCCCATCTATGGATGCGGGCCGATGCATTGGTATTTATCCCTTTACTCTCGGAAAACAGGGATATAAGTGGCTTATGGTCAGTTTCCAATTTGAATTTTAGCCCTAACAGGTATTGATGCATTTTCTTTACCCCATAGACACACACTAACGCTTCTTTTTCAATTATGCAGTAGGCTCTCTCAGCCTTAGACAAACTCCTGGATGCACAAGCAACTGGTTGCAGTTTTCCAAAATCATTAGCTTGTTGCAATACACACCCGCGCCATATGACGATGCATCACATGCTAGTTCCAAACCCTTACATGGATCATACAACACAAGCAATTTGTTTGAGCATAACAATTTTCTCGCTTTTACAAAGGCATTTTCTTGGCTTTTGCCCCAAACCCATTAACCCCCTTTCCGTAGTAAGACATGTAGTGGTTCTAGCAGGGTGCTGAGACCCAGTAAGAAGTTAACAAAGTAGTTCAAGAGTCCCAGAAACGATCGCAGCTCCGTCACGTTCTGTGGCCTTGGTGCGTTCTCGATTGCCTCCGTCTTCGCGTTGCCGGGCCTGATGCCGTCCGCCGCAATCCTCCTTCCCACGAACTCCACTTCAGGCGCCAGGAAAACGCACTTCGAGCGTTTTAACCTGAGCCCCACCCGGTTGAGTCGACTAAGAACCCCCTCCAGGTTCTGCAGGTGCTCGACTGTGTTCCGTCCTGTGACCAAGATGTCGTCCTGGAAGACCACGGTGTGCGGGACCGACTTCAGTAAACTTTCCATGTTTCTTTGGAAAATCGCCGCCGCTGATCGGATTCCAAATAGGCATCTGTTATAAACAAAAAGACCCTTGTGCGTGGTGATGCAGATGAGGGCCTTCGATGATTCTTCCAGTTCCTGCGTCATGTAGGCTGAAGTCAGATCCAGCTTCGTGAACGTCTTTCCTCCCGCAGCGTTGCAAAGTGGTTTTGTCGGCCTTTGGTAGTGGGTATTGGTCCTGCAGACAGAAACGATTGATAGTTACTTTGTAATCACCACAGATTCTGACGGTGCCATCTCCCTTGAGGACTGGGACAATAGAACTGGCCCACTCGCTGAACTCGATTGGTGAAATAACGCCCTCTCGTTGCAGCCAGTCTAATTCAATCTCTACCCTTTCTCTCATCATGTACGATATGGCTCTCGCCTTGTGATGGATGGGTCGCGCCCCCGGAATTAGGTGGATCTGCACTTTTGCTCCTTGAAATTTCCCGATGCCTGGTTCGAACAGCAAAGGAAATTTGTTTTTAAGACCTGGGCACACAAAGTATCGTCAGCGGGCGATAGCACTCGGACGTCGTCCCAGTTCCAGTGTATCTTTCCCAGCCAGCTCCTGCCGAGCAGCGTGGGACCATCGCCCAGTACCACCCAGAGTGGTAGCTTGTGCACCACTCCATCGTAGGAGACCTTTACGGTAGCACTGCCGATTACAGGAATCAGTTCTTTCGTGTAAGTGTTTTTTGAACTGGAGTTAAGACTGGCCTTGAGGCCTTGTTGCACCACAACCTTGCGAAAGTCTTTTTGCCCATGATGGACTGGCTCGCGCCTGTGTCCAGCTCCATTGACATCGGGAGTCCGTTTAGTTCAACATTCAGCATTATCATG
This sequence comes from Pristiophorus japonicus, assembly GCF_044704955.1. Classification (NCBI taxonomy): domain Eukaryota; kingdom Metazoa; phylum Chordata; class Chondrichthyes; family Pristiophoridae; genus Pristiophorus; species Pristiophorus japonicus. The sequence continues at coordinate 271,933,714 of NC_091981.1, read as the reverse complement.
GGACAATTTGTGGTGAATGTGTGCACCCCATGTATCTCTGCCTCCTCTATCTGAGGCTCTGGTTCATCATGATCCTCCGTGGATCTGTCCTCCTCTGCAACATGGTGGTTTGCAGGTTTAACAGGCTTAGCAGTTCGCTTGCACACTCGTTGGAGGTGTCCCATTGTTTCAAATCCCTTGCAAACGTACTCTTTGAATCGGCATGAATGGAAACGATGATCACCCCCGCAGCACCAACAAGGTGTTAATGGCCTTGCATTCATCACTCTTGATGGTGGACTCTGAGTCATCTGCGGACATGCAGCTGCAGGTATGTGTGACCTGCCCTGTATGTTATGATTCGAAAACAACATCACTTTGTTCATAGTACTTGTAGCAGCACTTGTGTGCTGAGAGATTTGCTTCGTATTGTCACTGGTGTCAATGAACGCCTGGGCAATCGCTATGGCCTTACTCAAGGTTGGGGTCTCTACAGTCAAAAGTTTGCGAAGTATGGTTTTGTGGCCAATGCCAAGTATGAAAAAGTCTCTGAGCATGCGCTCCAAATGTCCTTCAAATTCGCAATGTCCTGCAAGGCGTCTTAGCTCGGCGACATAACTCGCCACTTCCTGGCCTTCAGACCTTTTGTACCTCGCCAGCAGAATACTTTCCTTCGGGTTCCAATGCTCTCGGACCATTGTGCACAAATCGTCATACGATTTCTCTGTGGGTTTTGCTGGAGTGAGCAGATTCTTCATGAGGCCATACGTCGGTGCCCCACAGACGGTGAGGAGGATCGCTCTACGTTTGGCAGCGCTCTCTTCCCCATCTAGCTCGTTGGCCATGTAGTATTGGTCGAGTCGCTCCACAAAAGTTTCCCAATCATCTCCCTCTGAAAATTTCTCCAGGATGCCCACTGTTCTCTGCATCTTTGGGTTCACGATCTGTATCTCGTCACCAGTTGTTGTGTATGGAGAAAGAGTCAGACTGAACACTGAACTCAAAGTAAAGTGTGACCTTAGTCTTTCATTGCAGGTCTCCAGAGTGCCTCTCCAACCTGTGACGCCTTCTAAAATACCTGTGCTCACAAGGGATTATGGGATCCCTTGGGACTCCAGGGGATGAGCCCTCTGGTGGCTCTACAGAATAAATACAAGTCCACACAGATAACAATAATGACCAGATAATCTGTTTTAGTGATGTTGATTGCGAAATAAATATTGGCCAGGACACCGGGGAGAACTTCCCTGCTCTTCTTCGAAATAATGCCACAGGATCTTTTATGTCCACCTGAGAGAGCAGCTGAGGTCTTTGTATGGCTTCTGATCTTAAAGACGTACGCTACTCCCATTTGTACCTGAGAATTGCATTTGGTTGCTTCAGGCAGGCACTTGGCCGCTCTTGCGACGGCCCCAGACAGAATGGTGGCAGGCGGTTTTGGAGCTGGACCAGAGCACTCCAGTTCACATCGGGTGGACCAAGTTAAAAAAGTCCTTATATGTCTTAGAAAATATCGTAAAAGTGTTTGATACAGTGTTGATATAAATAAAAAGAAGAAAACAGAATTTTCTGGAAATAAGCAGCAGGCCTGTAAAAGGGGAAAGACAGGATAATGTTTTGCAGTGTGGACCATTTGTCAGAGCTGGAAGTGGAAGAAAAGCAAATTCCGAACTCTGTATCTTCCTCCATCCCTGCAGCCCTCCAAGAACTCTGCCTTCCTCCAGCTTTGGCCCCTTGTGTATTTAGGGCTGATAACTCTGGTCTGACGTATTCCTGGGGATTTGATCATGTGACACCTCTCATGTGACATTTTTCCCATTGTTCGAAAAAGTTATTGCATTTACCTTAGTTGAGTGTCTCATAATCACCAAGTCCCGAATAAATTATTAAAATTTTTGTTTTATAGTGAGATGAATGACATCATTTATAAATCAAAGAACACAAAAGAATAAAAAGATTTCAGGATGAGCAATGTTTAAATAAAAATTATTTCTGTGATGTTTCTGCAATTCGACTGCAATGAGAAATGGCAAGTAAATAAATAGATCTGATTCATCAACAACCTTATCGATATAAGTAACTTGCAACTGAAGTTTTCTTACAATTTGATGATCTTTTATAATACACAGCAAGTTATAAAAATAATAAATGAGCCAAAACCAAACCTAATTCAATTCCCACTTCAGCGAGGCTCAGTCCTCAGAGAGAAAAAGAAAGTCTTGCATTCATATCACGCCTTTTACGACAACTGGATGTCTCAAAGCGCTTTACAGCCAATGAAGTACTTTTGGAGTGTAGTCACTGTTGTAATGTAGTCAAGCAGCAAAGCTTCCTGACTACTGGAACAAAACACATTGGCCCTAATTTTGCAGTGGTATTGATGGCAAACTATCAGCGTTCTCTGTCATTACCCCTCTGGAACTGACTGTAATCAATTATTAAGGATGTCATAGCAGCGCATTTGGAAAGAGGTGACATGATAGGTCCAAGTCAACATGGATTTGTGAAAGGGAAATCATGCTTGACAAATCTTCTGGAGTTTTTTGAGGATGTTTCCAGTAGAGTGGACAAGGGGGAACCAGTTGATGTGGTGTATGTAAAGTCCTGTCCCCTCAGTACAGAGTCACACGAGGCATGTAGTGAAGTCAAGGTCACTCTAACCTGCACCTTTATATCACAGCTCTGGAATGCTGCACTTGCCTGAGACCTGTCCTTATATACCTGTCTCTTGCAAGTGCACTCCTGGTGGTAAGGTATGCTGGTGGTTACAGGTCATATCTTATTACAGTCATGTATAGCATGTTAGGATACAGTTATATATAATAATGTAAGATACAATGACATCACCCTCCCCCAAGGTCTTATTGTCTTTATAGGTTCAGTCTCTCAGGTGGTCTACGCTCTTGCGTGGAGCATCTGAGTTGTGGTTCAGTTGTTTGCCTTGGTGTCTGTTGTTCTTTGGGTGTGGTTGCTGGTATCTCGCCTGGGCTGTCTGTTTCGATTGGTGTGATTGTTGTTAACTCGCCTGGGCTGTCTGTTGGGATTGCCCTTTCCTCAGGTTGTTCCCTCTGTCTGTCCACCAGGTGTGGTGCGAGTTCCACATTGTAGTCTGCCTCTGGTTCCACAGTGTTGTTGGTAAATCTGCTTTTGACTTGGTCTACATGCCTCCGGCAGGTTTTGCCATTGTCCATTTGTACTACCAGTAGCCTGTTTCCTTCCTTGCCCGTTACTGTCCCTGGAAGCCATTTGGGACCCCTGCCATAGTTTAGTACGAACACTTTGTCCCCTATTTCTTTCCATCTCCCCCTCGAATTTCTGTCATGGTACTCAGTCAGCTTACGGCGCCTTGCCTCAACGATTTCGTGCATGTCTGGGAGGATTAATGAGAGCCTTGTTTTTAAAGTCCTTTTCATCAACAGTTGCGTGGGGGGGAATCCCAGTCAATGAGTGCGGACGAGATCTGTATGCCAGCAGCAGTCGCGACAGGCGACCCTGCAGCGAGCCTCCCTGGGGGCATTGCTGAGTTGGGCACAAATGGTGTACCTTCGGACGCAGAGCTCCAAGTCCGCGTCAATACCAGGCCACCAGACGTGGGATCTGGCTATGGCCTTCATGGGAATGATCCCTAGGTGCTCGCGGTGGAGCTCCCGGACAAATGCCTCTCTGCCTCACAGAGGCATGGCTACTCGGCTGCCCCACATCAGGTATCCTGCTTGTAGTGATAGATCATGCATGCACTTGTGAAAGGGTTTTAATTCCTCGGGGCAGGCATCGCGCGCCTCTGCCCAGTCATCGGTTAGGACACATCTTTTTACTAAGGATAATGTGGGGTCGCTGGCCGTCCAGGCTCTGATTTGGCGAGCTGTCATGGGCGAACCTGTGGACTCAAAGGCATTGATTGCCATGACTATCTCACAGTACTGTTCGTCAGACCCTTCCATGGTCCCCATGGGTAGCCTGCTGAGCGCGTCGGCACAGTTGTCTGTGCCTGGTCTGTGCCTTATGGTATAGTCATAAGACGCCAGCATGAGTGTCCACCGTTGAATTCACGCCGAGGCGTTGGCGTTTATTGACTTGCTCTCGGATAGGAGGAACGTGAGGGGCTTGTGGTCGGTTTCTAACGCGAACTTGGCCCCGAAAAGGTATTGGTGCATCTTTTTGACACTGTACACGCACGCGAGCGCCTCCTTCTCTATCATTCCGTACCCGCACTCCGCCCGCGAAAGTGACCTGGAGGCATAAGCTATGGGTTGTAATTTGCCCGCACTATTGACATGTTGCAAAATGCACCCGACCCCATACGCTGACGCATCGCATGTGAGAACTGGCTTTTTACCTGGGTCAAAGAAAGTCAAAACACTGTTGGAACACTGAAGGTTGCGTGCCTTATTGAAGGCGCGTTCCTGGGCGTCCCCCCAAAACCAATCACACCCCTTCCTGAGTAGCACATGGAGAGGCTCCAGCAGCATGCTTAAGTTCTGAGTAGCCCGAGAAAGGCATGCAGTTCTGAGACATTCCGGGGCCTGGGTGCCAGGCGAATTGCTTCTGTTTTGGACTCTGTTGGGCGGATTCCATCAGCGGCAATCCTTCTGCCCAAAAATTCAACCTCGGGTGCGAGAAACAGGCACTTGGATTTCTTGACTCTTAGGCCTACTCGATCCAACCGCTTTAGTACTTCCCCCAAATTATGGAGATGGGAGTTGGTGTCCCTGCCCGTGATAAGTATGTCGTCTTGAAATACAACCGTCTCCGGGATGGACTTGAGCAGACTCTCCATGTTGCGCTGGAATATGGCAGCTGCCGACCTGATGCCGAATGGGCATCGATTGTACATGAAAAGGCCTCGATGTGTGTTGATGGTGGTGAGTAGCTTAGATTCCTCGGTCAATTCTTGCGTCATATAGGCAGATGTGAGGTCTAATTTTGAGAAAAGTTTACCTCCAGCCAATGTGGCAAATAAGTCCTCCGCTCTGGGCAACGGGTACTGGTCCTGTAGGGAGACTCTGTTTATGGTAGATTTGTAGTCCCCACAGATTCGTACGGATCCATCAGGCTTCATGACTGGGACGATGGGACTTGCCCAGTCGCTAAATTCCACAGGTGATATAATGCCTTCCCGCAGAAGCCTGTCTAGTTCATGTTCAATCTTTCCCCTCATCACATAGGGTACAGCTCTGGCCTTGTGATGGACCTATCTAGCATCCTGTGTGATGTAGATTTTGACTTTGGCCCCTTTGAAAGTGCCCACACCTGGCTGAAAGAGATGTTCAAATCGCTTTCTAACTGTTGAGCAGGAGGTCCGTTCCTCTAATGACATGGCATGAACATCATCCCATTTCCAGTTTAGTTTTGCCAGCCAGCTTCTCCCCAGCAGTGCTGGGGGGTCTCCGGGGACAATCCACAGGGGAAGTCGGTTCACTGTCCCTTTGTGTGTGACAGAGAGCATGGCGCTGCCGAGGACTGGTACGATTTCTTTGGTATAGGTCCTTAGTTTGGTGTCGACCCTTGTGAGTTTTGGTCTGACTCTTTTATGCGGCCACAGTTGTTCATATTGTTGAGCGCCCATGAGAGATTGACTCGCTCCCGTATTCAGCTCCATGTTGACAGATATCCCGTTGAGTAGGACCCTCATCATTATAGGAGGTGTCCTGTTGTAGGAGCAGCGGCCATTGATCGTGTTGACCCGCTGTACATCGGTGTCCCGGGTACTGTCCCCACCATCTTCTGGTCCGCTTTCCGACTCATCCGATTCGTATACCAGCCGAGCTGCCATTCTTTAGCACATGCGGGCCAAATGCCCTATATATTCACAATTTCTGCAAACAGCCTGCGGAAATCGACATCCCCTTGACGAGTGCCCACCCCCACACCTCCAGCACAGACCTGTTCCATTGTTCAAAGTGTTCCCAAACAATGAGCTGCGTCTGGCTGATCTCTCTTGAGCTTCTCTCAGTTTGTAGTTGATTGCTCGCATTGTGGGTTGATGAAGTGTGAACGGCCGTTCCTTTGGCCCTTGATGGCTTCTGCCTGCTGTCGAGAGCCTGTTCTCCCGGTTTTGTCTGTGTGTGGGGGTAGCAGCTTGTTTAGTGCTGTGAACTTCTTGTTCCGATATTTCATTAGTTGTCGTACCTGCATTGTAAATCAACCTCGTTTCTTCTTCCCCTACTAAGAATGTCTATGCAACCAGTGCTGCTGCCTCTAAGGTCAGGTTCTTGGTCTCTATGAACTTTCGGAATATACCTGCGTGGCCTATTCCTTCAATGAAAAAGTCTCTCAGCATTTCTCTCCTCAGTTCATCAGAGAACTCACATAAACTAGCCAACCTCCGAAGTTCTGCCACGAAGTCGGGTATGCTCTGGCCCACACAGCATCTGTAGTTGTAGAACCTGTGTCTGGCCATGTGTAGGCTGCTCGCTGGCTTCAAGTGGTCTCATACCAGTGTGCTCAATTCTTCAAATGACTTGCTTGCTGGTTTCTCGGGTGCCAACAGATCCTTCATTAAAGCGTATCTTTTCGAGCCACAGCTGGTCAAGAGATGGGCTCTTCTCTTGTCTGCCTTATCGTTGCCTAGCCAGTCTTTGGTTACAAAGCTTTGCTGGAACCTTTCTATAAAGTCCTCCCAATTGTCTCCCGCATTGTACTTTTCATCTGATCCGTTGTTCGCCATTCTGTGGATTCTATAATCCCGTAACTTGTCGCCACTGTAAAGTCCTGTCCCCTCAGTACAGATTCACACGAGGCATGTAGTGAAGTCAAGGTCACTATGGACCTGCACCTTTATTTCACAGCTCTGGAATGCTGCACTTGCCTGAGACCTGTCCTTATACACCTGTCTCTTGCAAGTGCACTCCTGGTGGTAAGGTATGCTGGTGGTTACAGGTCATATCTTATTACAGTCATGTATAGCATGTTGGGATACAGTTATATATAATAATGTAAGATACATGACAGTGTATTTGGACTTTCAGAAGGCTTTGGACAAGGTCCCACACAAGAGATTAATGTGCAAAGTTATAGCACTTGGGATTGGGGGAAGTGTGCTGACGTGGATTGAGAACTGGTTGGCAGACAGGAGTAAATGGGTACGTTTCAGAATAACAGGCAGTGACTTGTGGGGTATCGCAAGGTTCAGTGCTGGGGCCCCAGCTGTTCACATTGTACATTAATGATTTCGACAAGGGGATTAAATGTAGTATCTCCAAATTTGCAGATGACACTAAGTTGGGTGGCAGTGTGAACTGTGAGGAGGATGCTATGAGGCTGCAGAGTGACTTGGATAGGTTAGGTGAGTGGGCAAATGCATGGCAGATGAAGTATAATGTGGATAAATGTGAGGTTATCCACTTTGGTGGTTAAAAACAGAGAGACAGACTATTATCTGAATGGTGACAGATTAGGAAAAGGGGAGGTGCAACGAGACCTGGGTGTCATGGTACATCAGTCATTGAAGGTTGGCATGCAGGTACAGCAGGTTGTTAAGAAAGTAAATGGCATGTTGGCCTTCATAGCGAGGGGATTTGAGTACAGGGGCAGGGAGGTGTTACTACAGTTGTACAGGACCTTGGTGAGGCCACACCTGGAGTATTGTATACAGTTTTGGTCTCCTAACTTGAGGAAGGACATTCTTGCTATTGAGGGAATGCAGCGAAGGTTCACCAGACTGATTCCCGGGATGGCGGGACTGACATATCAAGAAAGACTGGATCAACTGGGCTTGTATTCACTGGAGTTCAGAAGAATGAGAGGGGATCTCATAGAAACGTTTAAAATTCTGACGGGTTTGGACAGGTTAGGTGCAGGAAGAATGTTCCCTATGTTGGGGAAGTCCAGAACCAGGGGTCACAGTCTAAGGATAAGGGGTAAGCCATTTAGGACCGAGATGAGGAGAAACTTCTTAATTGAGAGAGTGGTGAACCTGTGGAATTCTCTACCACAGAAAGTTGTTGAGGCCAATTCAATAAATATATTAAAAAAGGAGTTAGATGTAGTCCTTACTACTAGGGTGATCAAGGGGTATGGCGAGAAAGCAGGAATGGGGTACTGAAGTTGCATGTTCAGCCATGAACTCATTGAATGGCGTTGCAGGCTCAAAGGGCCAAATGGCCTACTCCTGCACCTATTTTCTATATTTCTATGTAACTTCAAGATTTAGCACATACGCATCTACATGCGGGACTCCTGGAATTGTGCTCAGTCAGTCACCGCTCCGCCACAGCCAGCCATCAATGAAATCCATTGAACTGACGAAAACGTAAACTTTTGCGATCTACTTATGCTGTTAAACACCCCATTAAAGGTTAAGCTGTATCTCCTGTGCTTTCCCCATCCACCACCTGTTCTTTAGGTTCTGGGTTTTTTGTTGGAGCTCAGCCTTGAGCCGTCTGTAATTCTGCTTTGCTGCTCCCATGTTGGGTTGTTGTTTAAGACTCAGAAATGCCCTGTGCTTGCAATCTATTAGCTCTTGGATCTCCTGATCATTTTCATCAAACCAGACCTGGTGTTTCCTGGTTGAGTGACCAAGTGTCTCTTTGCAGGTACTGGTTATGGAGGCCTGGAGGGCACACCAAGCGGTGTGGGCATTCTGCGTCTTGGTGTCGTCAAGGCACGCCAGGTTAGCTGTAAGGCGCTGGCTGTATAGTGCTCTCAGCTGGGTCCTTAAGTGCTCTGGCATTGAGTTTTTGCGGCACTGCTTCTGCTGTCCCCTTCGCTTTGAGTCTTTGTTGATGTCGATGATGGATCGGATTAGGCGGTGGTCCATCCAGCAGTCATTGGCTCCTGTCATGGCGCAGGTGATTCGCACATCCTTGCAATCCCTGGCTTGGACGATGACATAGTCGAGCAGGTGCCAGTGATTGGAGCGAGGATGTTGCCACGGATGTTGTCCCTCTGACGGAACAAGTTGTTGGTGATGACAAGTTCGTGCTTTAGACATTTTGTCAGGAGTAGGGTACCACTGGAGTTGGCTTTCCCTACCCCCTCTCTGCTAATCACGCCCCCCCAGAGGTCTGTGTCCTTGCCAACCCTGGCGTTGAAGTCACCGAGGAGGGTCAGCTTGTCACCCGCGGGGACGCAGGACAGGGATTTTTCATAGTCGACGTATTTACTGAGGTGTACGAAAGCATGGGCCTTATGCTAAACATCCGTAAGACAAAGGTCCTCCACCAGCCTGTCCTCACCGCACAGCACTGCCCCCCAGTCATCAAGATCCATGGCGCGGCCCTGGATACCATGGACCACTTCCCATATCTCTGGAGCTTCCTATCAACAAGAACATTCACCGCCTCCAGTACGCCAGTGCAGCCTTCGGCCACCTGAGGAAAAGAGTGTTTGAAGACCAGGCCCTCAAAACTACCACCAAGCTCATGGTCTACAGGGCTGTAGTAATACTGTAGTAATGGACCATGTACAGTTGACACCTCAAGTTGCTGGAGAAATATTGCCAACAATATGTCCTCAAGATCCTACAAATCCCCTAGGAGGACAGGTGCACCAACATCTGCGTCCTCATTCAGGCTAACACCCCCAGTATTGAAGCACTGACCACACTCGATCAGCTTCGCTGGGCAGGCCACATAGTTCGCATGCCGAGACTCCCAAAGCAAGTGCTCTACTCGGAGCTCCTTCACGGCAAATGAGCCGTGGGTGGGCAGCAGAAATGCTACAAGGACATCCTCAAAGCCTGCCTGATAAAATGCAATATCCCCACTGACACCTGGGGTCCCTGGCCCAAGACCGCCCTTAGTGGAGGAAGTGCATCCGAGAGGGCGCTGAGCACCTCGCGTCTCAACGCCAAGAGCATGCAGAAATCAAGCGCAGACAGCGGAAAGAGCGTGCGGAAAACCAATCCCACCCACCCCTTCCCTCAATGACTATCTGTCCCACCTGTGACAGAGTCTGTGGCTCTCGTATTGGACTGTTCAGCCACCAAAGAACTCACTTCAGGAGTGGAAGCAAGTCTTCCTCGATTCCGAGGGACTGCCTATAATGATGATGATGGAATGTTAAGCATTGTTTGAAAAGGTGTAACTGGGGTTTCAATGGCATATTGACTGCTGAACAAGCGTTCTGGCCCTAAAAAATGAATTTTATAATTGTGGAATGTCAAATGACTCCAGTATGATAGAAAATTACCAGATTTTAAAAATAATAAAAATATATATTGGTTTTTTTTCAAGGTTTGTTTATGATTTTGACCTTAACCCCATGTCTATGTTCCAGTCGCCCATTCTGGTAAACTCCCATCCAAAGCAGGGGAGTTGGGAACCCCATGTGCATTTCCCACTTCCTTCACACCAATATTGGTGGCCGTACCTTCAGCCATCAAGGCATAAGCTCTGGAATTCCATCCTCAAACCTCTCCACCTCTCTACCTCTCTCTCTACTCCTTTATGAGGCTCCTTAAAATCTCCCTCTTTGACCAAGCATTTAGTCATCTGTTCTAATGTCTCCTTCTTTGGCTTGGTGTTAATGGTTTTGTTGATTTACGCTCCTGTGAAGCGCTTTGGGACGTTTTCCAGCCCATGTCCTAACTTGCACCAAGTCCCGTTCCCCAATGTGCTCGCTGACCTACATTGGCTCCCGGTTAAGCAACGCCTTGATTTCAAAATTCTCATCCTTGTTTAAAAATCCCACACATGATGAATGGTCACTTGCTGAGGGACCTGAGCCCAATCAGCACTTGTTAAACAGCCTCGGGAGGGGAGGAAAACATTTCTATGAATAACTATGAGTCAACATGATTCCTATTATAATCTGACTTTTCACTGTTCATTTTTACCATTAGTCTTGGTTGCACTGTTGGTTAAAAGTCTCCACTGTGTCATTTGGAATGCATTTTAAATCACGGGCCAGCCCACACTGTATTGTGTCTGTAAGCACTCGAGTAATGATGCCACGAGGTCAGGTATTATACTTGAACTGTGGTGACCTTAGTCCATTTATTGCAGCTCCTGAGTGAGGGTACAGCATGGTGAGCTCTCTTTTATACCTGGTTACCTGTCGTGTACAGGTGACCCCTAGCTCTCCACCAGTTGCACCCTCTGGTGACACAAGCATAGTGTATACAGTGTGAAGGTACATCCAGTAGTCTTATGTAACTGTACATTGAATGTACAGGGAGTATACTTATATTATACATACACAACATCACTTTCCCCTAAGTCTTGTGCCACTGGCCTTTGCACTGGGTGCTCTGGCCCTAGACTTGAGCGCCCAAAGCCCTTGCACCTTGTCTATTGCTTTGGCTTGGCTCTCTCCCTGTTGACCCCCAAGTCCTTATCGCTACAACATTGGGAAATGGTCAGCAGTAGACGGTTTGAGGTTGCAGTGGGGGTTGAGTGGGTTCTGGGTGTGATCCATGTGTGTCCATGGCTACATACATCCATTTCCCCCCCCCCCCCCCCATACATCAACCATGTGTGTGGCTCAACAACTGCATGTGCTAATATGCACAGAAAGAAAGAACAAAGAAAATATAGGATTTGGGTTCTGCAGTAGTGGAACAAATACATTTTACAGGTAAGGTACATACGTGCTATCACAGTCTTGCCCCTGGGTTGTGTAGATACAGGTGGGTGAGGTCGCTAGTTCCAGAGTGACCGGACTGTGTCCAGGTTGTCTGATGGCAGCGCTGCACCCCCTGCCAGCTGGGTGGGCTCGGATCGCTCACCTGGTTGAGACTCACGGTCTTTGCTGTTGCCTAGTAGTGGGCAGAGCCACAGGAGTGTGTGGCCTCCCTGTCCTCCTTTGAGGGCTGCGGTGTCTCTTTGCTGCCCTTCAGCAATCGTGGGAGCCTGTTCAACCCAGGTCCCGTTGGGAAAGCTGGAGGGTGCTAGCCTCTTACTCCCGGTACAGGCCCTGGTGGCCAGAGAGGTAGAGCCGATCAGGGGCAGGGTAACAGTAGTGGTGCCTTTTCAGTCCTCTGATCGCTGGTATGCTCCCTCTGTGTGTGGCTACGCTCCCTGGGGCATCACATTGGTCCCGGAGGCGCAGGCTACATGATCGGGTAGCCCGCTGGACCTGGGTGCTTCCAACGGGAGGTTGCCCTTGGTTTTGTCGGCATGCATGTAAAATCCGGCATCGCACATCATTACTTCATTTACTCTCACAATACATTGGTTCCGACCGCAATCGCCAGACTTATTATGGTTAGTTACATTTACAAACTTGAATTTGTCAGTTACATCGCTTACATATGTATCACCGGCATTGCTGTATAAAGAGTGGTTCTGTCCCTTTAATTGGTTGCCGGTCTCCTTTAAGAGGGCCTTGCAATTTTTACCCCAATCTGGTTCACTGCTCGGCATCACGTGTTGCTCCATCAATGCTGCCCCTCGTGGTCTGGCCACCGCCATCTTTAATTCAGGCGCTTCATCTCGTGGTTCGGGCGCCATCTTCTTTCTCTCCACAAGGTAGGCTGCGGTGATCTTTTTCTCCCCAGGTTCTGCCATGGGAACATGGAAGTTGCCTTCTGCGCCAATTTTCTTCCTCCGGAGTCCTGCCACTGGAGCCTGGAAGATGAAGTCGGGTTGTTTCGGCTGGATCATCTCGCCGTTGGGTTGAGCGGTATGGGTCGTCTCCACGCAATCGAGTTGAGCGGCTGGTTTTTCAGGTGCTGTGCCGGATCCAACTTCGGGGCTGCGGAGGACGTCGATCGCCGGAGGCTGGAGGTTTTCCCAGCTCCAACGGATCTTTTTCATCCATCTTCTTCTTAATAGCGTTGGATCATCACCAGCATTGATTCACAAAGGTACCTTGTGCATTGCGCCGCCATGGGACACCTGGACATCCACGCTGCCAACGACTGGGATGGTGTCGTTTGTGTAGGTGAGCAGCTTCACTTGGATCGGGATCATTTTAGGTCGTTCGACTGGATTGTCCCAGAGTTTCTCAAAGGCCGCCTGATTCATCAGTGACTGGCTCGCCCCTGTGTCCACCTCCATCGTGACTGGAATACCGTTGATTTCGACTTCCATTTTCAACGGTGCAGGTAAACATTCCGTACACCTCATCGTGGAGCTGAGCTGCCTCATGGACTCTCTCTTCATCGTTGCTGGAGCCTGGGTGATCGGCCAACTCTTCATCGACTCAGTGAGTACAATTTCTCTTGCACATTCGCTGGAGGTGGCCCTTCGTGTTACAGCCTTTACATGTATAGTCTTTGTAGCGGCACTGGTGGGCCCTGTGATTTCCTCCACAGCGCCAGCATGGGGTTAGCCCCATGTGGCGGACTCAGGGTTGCGGGACTCGGGGTTCTGTTCTCTCTTCCCTGAGACTCCTTGCAGCAGCCTTGCCTCTAAAAGGCGCCAGTCGGTTCAGAGTACTTGTTGGGTTAGAGACCTGGGGGTGAGACATCCGCTTGGAATCGCAGGCCGAGATCATGAACGCCTGGCTCACGTTAATTGCCTTCTGCAGGGTGACCGTGGTATCCGCAGAGAGCAGCTTGTGGGGGAGGCCCTCGTGGCCGATTCCAATAATGACGATGTCCCTCAGTGCTTTGGTGAGGTGCAGCCAAAATCACAAAGTGCAGCCAATCGTCTGAGGTCCGCAGCATATTTTGCGATTTCTTGGCTTTTGGGCCGCCGTTGGATGTAGAACTGGTGTCTGGCTGTGAGGATGCCCTCTTTAGGTTTGATTTGTTCCTGTATCATCGTTACAAGCTCCACATATGTTTTGGTCATTGTCTTCGCTGGGGCTAGCAAATCCCTGACGAGGCCATAGACAGTGGGCCCACAACTGCTGAGCAGGATAGATCAGTGAGCAAGGTCGGGTTGTCTCCAGCCAAGTCGTTCGCAATGAAAAAGTGTTCGAGCCTTTCCACAAAGGCCTCCCAATCTTCCCCATTGGTGAATTGTTGAAACATGCCAAGGTTAGCCATTTTCACATGGAAATTCGTAATCTTGTCGCCAGTTATTGTGTCTGTAAGCACTCTACTAATGACTCCATGAGGTAAGGTATTGTACTTGAACTGTGGTGACCTTAGTCCATTTATTATAGCTCCTGAGTGATGGTACAGCATGGTGAGCTCCCTTTTATACCTGGTTACCTGTCGTGTACAGGTGACCCCTAGGTCTCCACCAGTTGTACCCTCTGGTGGTACAAGCACAGTGTATACAGTGTGAAGGTACATCCAGTAGTCTTATGTAACTGTACATTGAGTGTACAGGGAGTATACTTATATTATACATACAGAATACACTGCAAATGGAATGTTGGCCTTTATTGCAAGGGGGACAGAGTATAAAAGTAGAGAAGTCCTGCTACAACTGTACAGGGTATTGGTGAGGCCTCACCTAGAGTGCTGCATACAGTTTGGTCTCCATATTTAAGGAAGGATATACTTGCATTGGAGGCTGTTCAGAGAAGGTTCACTAGGTTTATTCCGGAGATAAGGGGGTTGACTTATGAAGATAGGTTGAGTAGGTTGGGCCTACACTCATTGGAGTTCAGAAGAATGAGAGGTGATCTTATCGAAACATATAAGATAATGAGGGGGCTCGACAAGGTGGATGCAGAGAGGATATGTCCACTCATAGGGGAAACTAAAACTAGTGGACGTAGTCTCAGAATAAGGGGCCGTCCATTTAAAACTGAGATGAGGAGGAATTTCTTCTCTCAGAGGATTGTAAATCTATGGAATTCTCTGCCCCAGAGAACTGGGTCATTGAATATATATAACTGGAGATAGACAAATATTTGCGTGATAAAGGAATAAAGGATGGTGGGGAGTGGGCAGGGAATTGGAGCTGAGTCCATGATCAGATCAGCCATGATCTTGTTAAATGGCAGAACAGGCTCGAGGGGCCATGTGGCCTACTCCTGCTCCTATTTCTTATGTTCTTATGTTCTTATGATATGTGTGTGCACTAGGTCCATGCAACAAAGCTGGTCTCCAGTCGCCTTGGTTAATCCTTGCCACTGGACCAAGACCTAGCTGTGTCAAGCCCGTGTGGTGGCTGGTGTGCAATGGCCACCACACGTTAAAAAAGTCCACGCACAGGCATCTTCCACCCTTCAAGATTTAGTTCGGGACCTGGAATATTAGGTCCTTCATTGGAACACCGGTGAACTTTTTATCGTGGAAGCAAGTCATCCTCGATTCGAGGAACTACCTATGATGATGATGATTTAAAATCAGTATCTGATTTTATTCTTAAATTTTCATAATCCATGGAAAAATCAATCATGTCAACGGTCAGGTCAACAGCATGAATTAAGTATTTTGGCAGGAAGAATGAGAAGAGGCAATGTAAACTAAATGGTCCTATTTTAAAGCGTTTGATGGAAAAGAGAGACTTGGGGCTTTACAGACACAAATCTTTGAAGGGGCAAGACAAGTTGAGAAGGCTGTTAAAAAAGCATATGAGATCCTTGGCTTTGTAAATAGAGGCATAGAGTGCAAATTCAAGGAAATTATGCTAAACCTTTATAAATCATTGGTTCAGCCTTCGCTGGAGTATTGTGCTCAATTCTGACTGCCGCACTTTAGGAAAGATACCAAGGCTTGGAGAGGGTGCAGATGAGATTTACTGGAATAATACCAGAGGTGATTGACTTCAGTTATGTGGTTAGACTAGAGAAGCTGGAATTGTTCACCTTACAGCAGAAAAGATTAAGGGGAGATTTAAACCTTCAAAATTATGAACGGTTTTGATAGAGCAGATAAGGGAAATCAGTTTATCACTGGCAGCAGAGTTGGTTAGCAGAGGACACAGATTTAAGATAATTTGCAAAAGAACCCGAGGGGAGATGAGGAGAACTGTCTTTATGCAGTGAGTCATTATGCTCTGGGATGCATTGACTGAACGGTGATGGAAGCACATTCAATTGTAACTTTCAAAAGGCAATTGGATATACACTTGAAAAGTAAAAAATGCAGGGCTATGGGAAAATTAATTACCCAATCTACAACTCCCGTCCATTAATGTGATGTGTCTATTGAAAGTTATTTGACTGAGTTCGTTATCACATTAGTAATATTTGCATGCACACTGGTACTATTTCCAACTGGTCCATTCTCCTTGGAAACTCACATGTTAATTCCTTAATGATAGCGATTGAATCAGTGTAAACTAGGGAGTCTTAAAGTCAGATAAGTATTTGGCAATGCGATGCACTGAAAATTGTTGGCCCGCAAAGAGATGTCACTACCCGCAAATCCCTTTCTAAAATAGAAGACAATATTTTTCAGCTTATTAAAACAATATAAATTCACTTTTAAATCCAGGGAAAGAAATACTAACTACCGTTGCACTAAGCGATGAATTATGTCCCATTCTGATGCCCGTTGATCGCTATTATCACCTGTAATAAAATTCAGAAACATAGAAACATAGAAACATAGAAAATAGGTGCAGGAGTAGGCCATTCGGCCCTTCGAGCCTGTACCGCCATTCAATGAGTTCATGGCTGAACATGCAACTTCAGTACCCCATTCCTGTTTTCTCGCCATACCCCTTGATCCCCCTATTAGTAAGGACTACATCTAACTCCTTTTTGAATATATTTAGTGAATTGGCCTCAACAACTTTCTGTGGTAGAGAATTCCACAGGTTCACCACTCTCTGGGTGAAGAAGTTTCTCCTCATCTCCGTCCTAAATGGCTTACCCCTTATCCTTAGACTGTGACCCCTGGTTCTGGACTTCTCCAACGTTGGGAACATTCTTCCTGCATCTAACCTATCTAAACCCGTCAGAATTTTAAACGTTTCTATGAGATCCTCTCTCATTCTTCTGAACTCCAGTGAATACAAGCCCAGTTGATCCAGTCTTCCTTGATATGTCAGTCCCGCCATCCCAGGAATCAATCTGGTGAACCTTCGCTGCACTCCCTCAATAGCAAGAATATCCTTCCTCAAGTTAGGAGACCAAAACTGTACACAATACTCCAGGTGTGGCCTCTCCAAGGCCCTGTACAACTGTAGTAACACCTCCCTGCCCCTGTACTCAAATCCCCTCGCTATTAAGGCCAACATGCCATTTGCTTTCTTAACCGCCTGCTGTACCTGCATGCCAACCTTCAATGACACCCATTGTTGCACCTCCCCTTTTCCTAATCTATCACCATTCAGATAATAGTCTGTCTCTCTGTTTTTACCACCAAAGTGGATAACCTCACATTTATCCACATTATACTTCATCTGCCATGCATTTGCCCACTCACCTAACCTATCCAAGTCACTCTGCAGCTTCATAGCATCCTCCTCGCAGCTCACACTGCCACCCAACTTAGTGTCATCTGCAAATTTGGAGATACTACATTTAATCCCCTTGTCTAAATCATTAATGTACAATGTAAACAGCTGGGGCCCCAGCACAGAACCTTGCGGTACCCCACTAGTCACTGCCTGCCATTCTGAAAAGTACCCATTTACTCCTACTCTTTGCTTCCTGTCTGACAACCAGTTCTCAATCCACATCAGCACACTACCCCCAACCCCATGTGCTTTAACTTTGCACATTAATCTCTTGTGTGGGACCTTGTCTGAAAGTCCAAATACATCACATGAACTGGTTCTCCCTTGTCCACTCTACTGGAAACATCCTCAAAAAATTCCAGAAGATTTGTCAAGCATGATTTCCCTTTCACAAATCCATGCTGACTTGGACCTATCATGTCACCTCTTTCCAAATGCACTGCTATGACATCCTTAATAATTGATTCCATCATTTTACCCACTACCGATGTCAGGCTGACCGGTCTATAATTCCCTGTTTTCTCTTTTCCTCCATTTTTAAAAAGTGTGGTTACATTGGCTACACTCCACTCCATAGGAACTGATCCAGAGTCTATGGACTGTTGGAAAATGACTGATAATGCATCCGCTATTTCCAAGGCCACCTCCTTAAGTACTCTGGGA
Organism: Pristiophorus japonicus; assembly: GCF_044704955.1. Taxonomy (NCBI): domain Eukaryota; kingdom Metazoa; phylum Chordata; class Chondrichthyes; family Pristiophoridae; genus Pristiophorus; species Pristiophorus japonicus. The sequence continues at coordinate 271,915,877 of NC_091981.1, read as the reverse complement.
TGCAGTCCATCAGGCCCTGGGGATTCATCGGCCTTCAATCCCATCAACTTCCCCAACACAATTTCCCGACTAATAAGGATTTCCCTCAGTTCCTCCTCCTTACTAGACTCTCTGACCCCTTTTATATCCGGAAGATTGTTTGTGTCCTTCTTAGTGAATACCGAACCAAAGTACTTGTTCAATTGGTCTGCCATTTCTTTGTTCCCCGTTATGACTTCCCCTGATTCTGACTGCAGGGGACCTACATTTGTCTTTACTAACCTTTTTCACTTTACATATCTATAGAAGCTTTTGTAGTCCGTCTTAATGTTCCCTGCAAGCTTCCTCTCGTACTCTAATTTCCCTGCCCTAATCAAACCCTTTGTCCTCCTCTGCTGAGTTCCAAATTTCTTCTAGTCCCCAGGTTCGCTGCTATTTCTGGTCAATTTGTATGCCACTTCCTTGGCTTTAATACTATCCCTGATATCCCTTGATAGCCACGGTTGAGCTACCTTCCCTTTTTTATTTTTACGCCAGACAGGGATGTACAATTGTTGTAGTTCATCCATGCGGTCTCTAAATGTCTGCCATTGCCCATCCACTGTCAACCCCTTAAGTATCATTCGCCAATCTATCCTAGCCAATTCACACCTCATAACTTCAAAGTTACCCTTCTTTAAGTTCTGGACCATGGCCTCTGAATTAACTGTTTCATTCTCCATCCTAATGTAGAATTCCACCATATTATGGTCACTCTTCCACAAGTGGCCTCGCATAACGAGATTGCTAATTAATCCTCTCTCATTACACAACACCAAGTCTAAGATGGCCTTCTCCCTAGTTGGTTCCTCGACATATTGGTCTAGAAAACCATCCCTTATGCACTCCAGTAAATTCCTCCCCCACCGTATTGCTTCCAGTTTGGTTAGCCCAAACTATATGCTGTTATTAAAGTCACCCATGATAACTGCTGCACCTTTATTGCATGCACCCCTAGTTTCCTGTTTGATGCCCTCCCCAACATCACTACTACTGTTTGGCGGTCTGTACACAACTTCCACTAATGTTTTTTGCCCTTTGGTGTTCTGCAGTTCTACCCATATAGATTCCACATCATCCAAGCTAATGCCATTCCTAACTATTGCATTAATCTCCCCTTTAACCAGCAATGCTACCCCATCTCCTTTTCCTTTTATTCTATCCTTCCTGAATGTTGAATACCCCTGGATGTTGAGTTCCCAGCCCTGATCATCCTGGAGCCACGTCTCTGTAATCCCAATCACATCATGTCTGTTAACATCTATTTGCACAGTTAATTCATCCACCTTAGCCAAGTTGGGTCAGAACCTGCACTTACATCTGATTTGTATTCTGGAATGTTTTGAAATAATAATTTGATTGACAGACAAGGGTGCTGACCTGCATCCTACTAATATTTGCTTTTCATTGTCATAGCATGTCCCATTCAACTTCCGATTAAGGACCTTTTGCATTCACTGTCAGTACGTCCCTTCATGGCTTTCTTTAGTCAAGACACTCATATTTTGTGTCTGTAGGTTTTCGTTTAATTGCAGTATTAATTTGGATCTTGTATTTTATTTAGCGATGCATCAGTGTTAGCCCATAAACTTACAAACGTGCAAGGTCATTACAAAAATCTTGCACAGAGCAGGGTTTTTCCCATAACAGTGAAACACATGTGGCACAAAATCACTTCAATTGAATCTTTATTCTCTATCGCACAGGAAGCAATGTTATGGCAGAGGCAATATACCACGAGCACAGTTTGGTAATAACATAAGAATGAGGAAAAGGCCAATCAGCCCATTTAGTTCACTCTGTTGTTGAGACTTACGTTCAAGACCCACAAACACCAGCTTCCCACCTAGCTTGGCACCAACCCCAGAGCTCTTCACCACCCTATTGAATTGGAAGTCTACAATTTACTGTTCTCTTTCCAAATGTGAGCAGGTTTGGCTCCATTGGTGTAGTTTCCCAGCTCATTAATTTGAAAGCCGGTGGCATTCATGTGATCCCCTTTGATCCTTTTTCAGTATGTGATCTTCTCGCAGCAAGACGGAAAGGACTTGCATTTATGTACCACCTTTCACAACCTCAGAACGTCCCAAAGACTATACAGCCGATGAAGTACTTTGAAGGCTAGTCACTGTTGTTGCAATGTAGGAGATGTTGAGTAAAGTGGGGAAGAAGTAGAACTAAAGCGGAGAATTCTCTTCCATGATCTCAGCCGGAGTCACTGCGGAGAATATTGGAAAAAGTTGAGACGGTGAGGCCTAAGAGCCCTGACTGGGACTTTGCTCCTGCTGTTTGAACCATCGCCAGCCATTCATTTCTCACTTGTCGCCTGCAAATGGCAATGGGCAGACAGGGTCAGGGTCTCATGCTCTGTCCACCTGTTTCTCCTGCTCCTCTTCCTTGAAGCCACTTCTGAGCATCTTTGCCTCCTGCTCTACCAGGCTATAACAGGGATATTAGCAACACCAGTCAGTCAGCAGTTCATTCTTATATTATGCAGGTGACTGATGTCAAACACTTTCATTACATTGCCCCTGGACAATCATAAAGAGCAGAATTCGGCTTTGTGGTCTGCGGCCTCGTTAACTGCAACCATGTCACCCTGTGGACTCCTTCAAATGAGCCCGCTACTTTCATGAGGGATTCCACTCCATTAAAGTGCAACTGGTGTGTGATCACAGCAGTGCAACATGAAGGTCCATGCCCGCTTTCCTGGCAGCTGCCATGACGCTTTTATCTTGCGTCAATCCTCCATCCCCCCGCCATCCCCACTCATTGCCTCTGCAAAATAAATGCGAGGCTGGCTGCTTGAGAACAAGGGCTATCCGTGCATCTTTGGCGTCGTGACTTCTCTCAGTAACTCATGCTCAATGGGCGAACACTCTACAATCGGGTCCATGGGTCCGCTAGATCCCTCATCGAGCAGGCCACTGGAGACCTTAAGCAATAACTCTTGTTGCAAAACAGCCCACGGCCACCTCCAGTGCTGACTGTCCTCCCTCTACCAGTGATATCGATGGTGGCCTCCGCATAGGAGTCAAAGTTTGAAACATGGCGGGACTTCCCCCCGTTCTTAAGGTCTTCCTCTGATTCTGTGCCCGTTTCACCTACAAGAAAAGTGGCAGTGGGTTAGTATGAAGCCCTGTTGACGGGTTGTGAAGAGGGGGAGGGAATGATGTGCTGGGGCTACAGTTTGGCCTTGCAGGGCTGTTGCAGGTGAAGAGCAATGCAAAGAGCAGTCTTACCATGACAATCCTGGTAAGATCATTACACGTTGTCTGGTCCAGGCCCTAGGAACAATGCTGCTGGCACTGACCTGCCTAGCCACCTCTTTCTACTGCACCTGGCTAATTTGCTGGGGCAACCATCACCCATTTGAAGAAGAAAGGGACCTGATTTCTGGTCCTCACTTGCTCCATGAAGACCTCCACAGCACTATCTGAAATTTGAGGTGCCCGGCACTATAGACATTCTGTCTGGTGCTCTCGGTAATGCTATCGACCAAGCAACACTGAAAACGTCACCTCCCTTTTAAGAGCTGCAGGCTGGCTTTATGCAGCAGCTGACCTCGCAAACGGCGAGCTGCCTGTAATCAATGCACCTAGTGCTGGCAGCTCGCATCCAAGATTTAAAGGAGGACCCGATCACGGAGATTGATCGAGCTCCCCTGCCCACGCCATCGGGCGGGCAAAACAATCGCCCTGCTCACCGACTGCCCAATCTGTGCCACAAACAAAAATTGGCCTCTGCCTATCTCAGCTGACAGCTGAAAAATAGCAAGCTGCACGAATTCGCAAAGAGGCCAGCTGGCACCAGTGATGCCATAACTCAGCAAGAGTGAGCACCTATGGGAGAGCAAGGAAGAAGATTGGAATCAGACAGGGAGAGTCCTTTATCTGTCTCCAGCAATTTATATAGAGGAGGATCCTGTGCTACTTTAATGCAATAAATATTACTTTGATGCACTTTGTAAACTACTTTCCATGTTGTTTCAGTTATTTTACGTTGCAGTTTTTTATTGCCCGAGTTCTTATTGTTTAACACCTGCCTCACACCTCGTTTTATTTCATTGCTCCCAAATATAAGACTATAAGGGTGGTACCATGTATTAAATCATCCCAGTGGGGATAAAGGATATGATTTCATGGATCTGATTTTCCCCTGTTATCTGACTTTCAGCAATCTGACAATACTTACCCAGCAGAGAGACTTTGAAACATTAATGTGGCTTCATTATCCCAGTAATATATTGTTTGCGCTATGTCCGCTCTCTGCAACCCAAACAAACATTGGGTAGCGTACGGTCCAATAGAAAGTGGAAAATGGTTATCCACTTCGTGACGAGATGAGGCTAGAGATCTTTGTAATCATAGCTTGATTTCGAGAGCATTTCAATTTACAATGATTTGTCAATTCAGAGTATTTTACAGAAATAGAAGCTGAACATGGTTGAGAATAAGATTAATGTAAATGCATCACGGTTGTAAAATGATTAAAGGTTGTAATAAATCTCTTAACAAATAGAAGATTTGTACTGAGCCAAGTATTGAGAGCCTGAGTCCTTTCAGCTGCCAGGGGCCAATTCCATAGCTTTCACTCATGTACAATAAATGGGGGGTGTTGGGGGTGTTCGACTTCCTTCACCTATGTCAGCCAATAGCTCAGTGGGTCGCATCCTTGTCGCTGAGTTTGAAGGTTGTGGGTTCAAGTCCTACTCCAGAGACTTGAGCACAAAAATCTAGGCTGACACTCCAATGCAGTGCTGAGGCCTCATCTGTTTTTTCAGGTGGATGTAAAAGATCCCATGACACTATTTCGAAGAAGCGCAGGAGAGTTATCCCTGGTGTCCTGGCCAATATTTATCTGTCAATCAACATAACAAAAAAACAGATTATTTCGATCATTATCACATTGCTGTTTGTGGGAGCTTGCTGTGCGTAAATTGGCTGCTGCGTTTCCCACATTACAACAGTGATTACACTTCAAAAAGTACTTCATTGGTTGTAAAGTGCTTTGGGACATCTGGCCGTTATGAAAGGTGCTATATAAATGCAAGTCTTTTTTTAATGTCATTGTGAAGTTTGCAGAAACTGGTCTCACAACTGGAACAAAGCACCTTGAGACTAGTCTAACCCACAATGTTTAAATGATCCAGGAACAGTCAGTCATTATTTGGTTTCTTGGCACTTCTGTGCTAAGCTTCTGGAGCACTATTTTCATGCAAAATTTATTGAGGAAACCACTTTTTGTTTACCAGATTGATATAAATCTTGTGAAATGTTATTACACTGAAAAATGTTATCAGGCTGCTTGTGACTAATGATTTTGTCCCAAACAGGCAGCGGAAGGAGCATGCGGCAAACCAGACTCCCCACCCACCCTTTCCTTCAACCACTGTCTGTCCCATCTGTGACAGAGACTGTAATTCCCGTATTGGACTGTTCAGTCACCTGAGAACTCACTTTTAGATTGGAAGCAAGTCTTCCTCGATTTTGAGGGACTGCCTATGATGATGATAATGTAACGAACAGGATAAAGGAAGAAACATTCGCATGTACATTTTACCATAATGTGTCAGAGTGCTTCACACAGCAGAGGACTTTTGGAGTTCAGCGACTGTGGGTGTGTGAGCCAACGCGGCAGTGATTTTGCACTGACCAGGTCCTACATACATCATCATCATCATCATCATCATAGGCAGTCCCTTGAAATCGAGGAAGAATTCTTAGATGACTGAACAGTCCAATATGGGAATTACAGTCTCTGTCACAGTTGGGACAGACAGTCGTTGGAGGAAAGAGTGGGTGGGGAGTTTGGTTTGCCGCACGCTCCTTCCGCTGCCTGCGCTTGCTTTCTGCATGCTCTCGGCAATAGGACTTGAGGTGCTCAACACCCTCCCGGATGCTCTTCCTCTACTTAGGATGGTCTTTGGCCAGGGACTCCCAGGTGTCGATGGGGATGTTGCACTTTATCAAGGAGGCTTTGAGGAATGAGATGAATAATGAGGTTTTTCTTAAGTGTCATTGGCTGAAGGAGGAATCTGTGCTTCTTTGAATAGTGTCAATGGATCTTTAATTTCCATCTGAAAAGGTAGATCACAGCTTAGCATTTCATCTGAAGGACAGCATCTCTGACACTTCAGAGTTCCCACAGAACAGCACTTGAGCGATGACTGAAAGGATGTTCTCATTGTGTGGGGCTCAAGTCCACAACCATCTGAGCCAGGGGTGAGAGCATCACTGGGAGCCGGGCTGATTGGCTATTCTTCAAAAAAGATTACTTTTTACATTTCATTTTCTCTCAAATTGTTTCCTACTGAAAGCTGCTCACCACCACGTATCCTCTTCCGTTGGTGGTCAGTGCAGGAAGGTAGCTGGAATAAGGACCCAGATGTCTTTCTCTGCTCTACAACAACACATGTGACAATAGATTAGGATGGATCTTGATACATGGAAGGAAACAATCAAAGTTGAAGGCTATGGTGGAAAAGCATGGTCTCACCTTCAGTTCCAACAAACCGAAGTACCTTCCCATGAATGGATTCTATTGGGAGAGGAACTATGCAATGGCCCTCATCAGCTAGGAATGGACTTCTCATTGATAGAATGGAGGAGTTACCTGAAATCTTTATTGACTTTAGCTTACTAGAATTAACACCAACCTGACACCAGTCATTTCTCCTACTCTGTCAGAGAGGGGTGTTATTTTAGATTGCTTATGGAAGACCTTAAAATTAGAGCTAGGGCACTCAAGTGTGATGTCAGGAAGCATTTCTTCACACAAAGTGTCATTAAAATCTCTCCTCCAAAAAGCTGTTGCGAGCTGGGTCAATTCAAAGTTTCAAGACTGTGATTGATAGATTTTTGTTAGCATGGGGAATAAAGGGGATGGAACCAAACTCGGGTAGATGGAGTTGAAATGCAGATCAGTGATAATCTAATAGAAAAGCGGAACAAGCTCGAGAGGCTGAATAGCCCACTCCTTTTCCGATGTTCCAAAGATGCTGACCTTGATTTCTAGATGTCCTGGTGTCAGCACTAGCACATGGCTTATAGACAATCATAATATTCAAATACAAATTCATTGTTTCTGTCCACAGAGAACCACACTGATCAATGCAATTATTTTGATATTTAAGCTAAAATTAGTATAGCCCTCTGATGCACTAACAGTCCATCACATGCGCATTTAGTGGTGAGCACTGGGAAAAATGCCAGCCCAAAATAAAGGATTGGTTGGATTTATTCTCCACGGGATTTTGTATTATTGAAATATATTTGCTATGAACTAAATCTCCTTTTACCTCTTTTCTAATCAGAGAGACAGGAATGCCTTCTTCACTGTTTCAAAGAGAAAAATGTGGTAAAAATGCTATCTTCTGTATGCAGCTGGGATGAAGCTAGAATTATGACATTTTTCTCTCTCGCTCTCTCTCTCTGTATGCACGTGTAATCAAAACAACAATATTTATATCAGCGGGTGTGTAGCTGAGGGTATACATGGGTAACATGGGTATACATGGCACTGTCCCCCAGTCATCAAGATCCATGGCGCGGCCCTGGACAACGTGGATCTTGATGACTGGGGGCCAGTGCCATGTATAGGAGGCCTATTATCAGCAAGGGCAGACATTGACGACGAGGTTCAACACTGCCTCCTGTGTACCAGCGCAGCCTTCAGCCGCCAGAGGAAGAGAGTGTTCGAAGATCAGGCCCTCAAATCTGACACCAAACTTGTGGACTACAGGGCTGTAGTGATACCCGCCCTCCTGTGTGGCTCAGAGACGTGGACCATATACAGTAGCCACTTCAAATCGCTGGAGAAATACCACCAACGATGTCTCCACAAGATCCTGCAAATCCCCTGGGAGGACAGACGCACCAACATCAGTTTTCTCGATCAGGCCAACATCCCCAACATCGAAGCACTGACCACACTCAACCAGCTCCGTTGGATGGACCACATTGTTCGCATGCTTGACACAAGACTCCCAAAGCAAGTGCTGTACTTGGAACTCCTACACGGCAAGTGAGCCCGAGGTGGGCAGAGGAAACGTTTCAAGGACACCCTCAAAGCCTCCTTGATAAAGTGCAACATCCCCACTGGCACCTGGGAGTCCCTGGCCAAAGACCACCCTAAGTGGAGGAAGAGCATCCGGGAGGGAGCTGAGCACCTCGAGTCTCGTCGCCAAGAGCATGCAGAAAACAAGTGCAGGCAGCGGAAGGATCGTGCGGCAAACCAGACTCCCCACCCACCCTTTCCTTCAACCACTGTCTGTCCCACCTGTTACAGAGTCTGTAATTCCCACATTGGACTCAGGTGACAGAACATTGGACTGTTCCGTCACCTGAGAATTCACTTTTAGAGTGGAAGCAAGTCTTCCTTGATTTCGAGAGACAGCCTATGATGATGATACATGGGTAAAAGCCATATACCCACTTTTATTCCCAGGATCAAACTGTACGCTCACAGTTCAGCCAGTGGGAATGGTGATATATGCTTCTCCCTTTAGTGCCTCCCCATCCTACATGAGTATGCAGAGATGGGAATCCCCCTCACTGGTGGCAGTAGAGCGACACTTGAGACAAGTGCCTTTTCCCATCCATTAGAGCATCACTGAGGTAAGCGCACTTCTCGGCCTTTTGGCTAAGATCAAGTGTAGTACCGTTTCTGACCAGCCACCATGACCCCAGGGTGGTTCCTCCCTGGTCAGGAAGGTATATGCTTGCATTTTTGGAAACAGGAGGTGGGTGGGGAGGTTTGACCCATCCACCTCCACGGAGGTGTGTGTGGGGGACCTGACCCATCCACCTCCATGGCATGAACCTGGTATTGCAGTACATAGAAACATAGAAACATAGAAAATAGGTGCAGGAGTAGGCCATTCGGCCCTTCTAGCCTGCACCGCCATTCAATGAGTTCATGGCTGAACATTCAACTTCAGTACCCCATTCCTGCTTTCTCGCCATACCCCTTGATCCCCCTAGCAGTAAGGACCTCATCTAACTCCTTTTTGAATATATTTAGTGAATTGGCCTCAACAACTTTCTGTGATAGAGAATTCCACAGGTTCACCACTCTCTGGGTGAAGAAGTTCCTCCGCATCTCGGTCCTAAATGGCTTACCCCTTATCCTTAGACTGTGACCCCTGGTTCTGGACTTCCCCAACATTGGGAACATTCTTCCTGCATCTAACCTGTCTAACCCCGTCAGAATTTTATATGTTTCTATGAGGTCCCCTCTCATTCTTCTGAACTCCAGTGAATACAAGCCCAGTTGATCCAGTCTTTCTTGATAGGTCAGTCCCGCCATCCCGGGAATCAGTCTGGTGAACCTTCGCTGCACTCCCTCAATAGCAAGAATGTCCTTCCTCAGGTTAGGAGACCAAAACTGTATACAATACTCCAGGTGTGGCCTCACCAATGCCCTGTACAACTGTAGCAACACCTCCCTGCCCCTGTACTCAAATCCCCTTGCTATGAAGGCCAACATGCCATTTGCTTTCTTAACCGCCTGCTGCACCTGCATGCCAACCTTCAATGACTGATGTACCATGACACCCAGGTCTCTTTGCACCTCCCCTTTTCCTAATCTGTCACCATTCAGATAATAGTCTGTCTCTCTGTTTTTACCACCAAAGTGGATAACCTCACATTTATCCACATTATACTTCCAGGAACGGTGCAGTGGCTCTAGGCCTTTTGGCTAAGAGCATTGGCGCAGAGTGATCCTTGGCATGTGCAAGGTGACCTCTGGCGTTTGTGATTTGACAAAGAATTGGAACGATTGGCTATGAATTAAAAAAAAAAAAAAAAATCACTGAGGTAAGCGCAGCTCTAAAAGCAGAAGGAGAAGTTAAGGGTAAGGAGGGAAAAAATGGGTGGTAATGAGGGAATGAGTGAAAGGAGAAAAGGCTGATAGTGGTGATTTGAGGGAAAGAGGCTCAACGCCTGGGATATCGTTTTGGGATTAGACAGGAAGGAAATTTCCAATTTTAACTCAGATGGGGTGGGGTGGGGAGAGTGCCAATATTAACTGAGGAGGTTGGCGAGGGAAAAAAACTAACTGGTTAAACTAGGTTAAAGGGGAACAGGTTCACTTGAGGGAGAGAACAAGGTTAACGATGCCAACCTGAACCAGTGTGCTTGTTTGAATTGTGAAAAAGAAAGACTTGCACTTTAAGATCTTTTTTCATGACCGTAGAATGTCCCCAAGGATAATCACTGTTGTAATGTAGGAAATGTGGCAAGACGATCCCACAAACAGCATTGTGCTGATGACCAGATAATCTCTTTTTAGTGATGTTGGTGGAGGGATAAGCATTGGCCAGGACACCAGGAAGACCTCCTCTCCTCTTATTCAAAATAGTGCCATGGAATCTTTTATTCCCACCTGAGAGAGCCGAAAGGACCTCAGTTTAAAATTTCATCCAAAAGATGGCACCTTTTTCCTACGGCATTCCCTCACCACTGCACTGGAGTGCCAGCCTGGATTTTGTGTACAAATCTTTGGAGTGGGACTTGTCCCCACAACCTTCTGACTCAGAGACGACAGTGCTACCCACTGAGCCACAGCTGACAATGCTTGTGGAGGGAGTGGGAGATGAGTAATTATATGACCAAAGGTTGGCAGAAGAGAGACCACCTCTCTGTGACAGGGTGCAGAATTGGTTCATAGAATCATAGAAATGTACAGCATGAAAGGAGGCCATTTCGGCCCATTGTGTCCGCGCTGGCTGACAAAGAGCTATCCAGCCTAATCTGAATTTCCAGCTCTTGGTCCGTAGCCCTGTAGGTTACGGCACTTCAAATACACGTCCAAGTACTTTTTCTGCCTCTACCATCCTTTCAGGCAGTGAGTTCCAGATCCCCACCACCCTCGGAGAAAAACATTCCCCTCAAATCCCCTCTAAACCTCCTACCAATTACTTTAAATCTATGCCCCCTGTTAGTTGACCCTTCTGCTTAGGGAAACAGGTCCTTCCTATCCGCTCTATCTAGGCCCCTCAGAATTGTATACACCTCAATAAGGTCTCCCTTCGGTTGGGGTACAGTGTCTCTGTGAACTGTGGGAGGGCATTCATTGTGGAAGAGTGATTGTTAAAGTAACTTTTGGGAAAGGAATCTTCTGGCTGGTCTGTTGAAAATCCAAATACATCTCCGAAAAATGCAGGCATTCCGCATGAATGGACAGAAAAATCATGAAGCCTATATGTTCGCAGTTTCCCAAGATGCATTCCCTGCTATGCCGCTCCGTGCTGGGAGCTCCTTATGTTTCAAAAGTCTTGCAAGCAACATTTTCAGAATTGTCAAAAATAGCTAGAGGCAAGCTGTTAATTGGCAACAAATGCATCACTACTGAAACAACAACTAGTGTAATGAATGGCAAGTTAACATAAATCTTTGAGACTTTGCCTAGGCAACTGCTATTACTGGCATCCAAGTATCACTAATGATGAGCAAAATAATGGCAAATCAGTAAGACTCTGTGGAGAAAACCCTTTGTCAAAATGAAGTGTTTCTATTTTTGCTTCAGTTTTCCAGTTTTTTTTTGTCACTAATGATGAGTCCGTCTTTGGAATTAATATCCCTAGGTTTCTCCCAGATTTTTCTGCAATTCTTCATGATTGGGAACATTCAATTTAGCTGAACTGAACTTCAACCTCTGATGTTCCTTGACTATATAACCTTCCCCTCCCATCCCACCACCCGTTAACTAGTTAGTTAATGCAGCCCACATCATTGAGTAATTTTATTTGAGAGGGTTTTATATTGAATGTGATGCAAACATTCATTAGTAGCACCACCTATCATTGCATCAAAGCCACCAGAACCGTTTAGCTCCATTGCTAAAAATATAAAATCACATCTGCCGTAACAGATACGTGTAAATTTTAACACTTCCAATGGGAACTCAGTATTGAAGGTTTAAAAGGAGATTCACAACAATCTGGATACAGAAAAAGCTGGTATCAGTAAAAGAGACCACAAAGCTGTTGATTGTCATAAAAACCCAACTTGCTCACTCATTTCCATTATAAAATTAAACCTGCTCTCTGGCCTATATGTGATTCCAGCCACACACCAACGTGGTTGACACTTTCCTGCAAAGTCAGTCAGCCGTCTCGAACCATTATATAAAAAAAGCACTGTCAAAATACCTTCACCACATGGACTCCAGTCTTTTCAGAAGAAGGTCCACCACCTCCTCACAGGGTTACTCGGGATGGGCAATAAATGCCGGCCTTGCCAGCGACACCCACACATCCTAAGAAAGATTTTTTTTTCCATGGTCTGTCCAAATCAATATATTAAATATATTACTGCAAATCCCCTGGGAGGACAGACGCACCAACGTTAGTGCTCTCGACCAGGCCAACATCCCCAGCATCGAAGCACTGACCACACTCGACCACCTCCGTTGGGCGGACCACATTGTTCGCATGCACGACACGAGACTCCCAAAGCAAGCGCTCCACTCGGAACTCCTACACGGCAAGCGAGCCCCAGGTGGGCAGAGGTAGTGTTTCAAGGACACCTTCAAAGCCTCCTTTATAAAATGCAACATCCCCACTGACACCTGGGAGTCCCTGGCCAAAGACCGACCTAAGTGGAGGAAGAGCATCCGGGAGGGCGCAGAACACCTCGAGTCTCATCGCCGAGAGCATGCAGATACCAAGCACAGGCAGTGGAAGGAGCATGCGGTAAACCAGACTCCCCACTCACCCTTTCCTCCGGCAACTGTCTGTCCCACCTGTGACAGAGGCTATAATTCCCATATTGGACTGTTCAGTCACCTGAGAGCTCACTTTTGGAGTGGAGGCAAGTCTTCCTCGATTTCGAGGGACTGCCGATGATGATGATTAAATAACCAAATGATATTTTAAATAATAACGATTAGATCAGGTTGAAGCAATCAATGTCATGTGGCAGCTGCTCAATACTTCGACCAAACTGTTATAGGCAAGCTTTCCCACTAGTGCACTCACTAATCAACAATGAACAGGAAAATCATAGGATGGTGAGCAAAAAAATCCAGACCACAATTGGTGACACTTTCTAGATTACTATTCCTGGCCTCTGGATTACGGGTCCAGTAACTAACGCCCTATCCTGCGGGTCAGAAGCTTGTGGGTTCAAGCCCGAGTACAGATCTGAGTACATAATGTAAGCTGATTCTTCAGGTTGGCACTGAAGGAGATCTACATTTTTCGAGGCGCCACCTTTGAGGTGATGCGTTACTCTAAGGCTGGGGTGGACGTGAACAAGAAAGATCCCATGGCACTATCTACCCGACAAAGTGGAAAATTGCCCAGGTATGTCCTGTCCACAAAAAGCACAACAAATCCAGCCTACTCTCAATCATCAGCAAAGTGATGGAAGATGTCATCAACAGTGCTATCAAGCAGCACTTACTCACTAATAACCTGCTCACCGATGCTCAGTTTGGGTTCTGCCAGGATCACTCAGCTCCAGACCTCATTACAGCCTTGGTCCAAATATTTACAAAGGAGCTGAATTCCAGAGGTGAGGTGACAGTGACTGCCCTTGACATAAAGGCAGCATTTGACCGAGTGTGGCATCAAGGAGTCCTAGTAAAACTGAAGTCAATGGGATTTGGTGGAAAACTCTCCACTAGCTGGATTCATACCTAGCACAAAGGAAGATAATAATAATAATAATAACTTGTATTTATATAGCGCTTTTAATGTAGTAAAATGACCCAAGGCGCTTCACAACAGTGTTACAGACAAACAGATAAATTTGACACTGAACCACAGAAGAAATTAAGGCAGATGATCAAAAGCTTGTTTAAAGAGGTAGGTTTTAACGAGCATCTTAAAGGAGGAAAGAGAGGTAGAGAGGTGTAGAGGTTTAGAGAGGGTGTTCCAGACTTTAGGGCCCAGGCAGCTGAAGGCACGTCCACCGATGATTGAGCAGTTATAATGAGGGATGATCAATAAGCCAGAATTTGAGGAGCACAGACATCTCGGGGGATTGTGAGCCTGAAAAAGATTACAGAGATAGGGAGGGGCAAGTCCACGGAGTGATTTGTAAACAAGGATGAGAATTTTGAAATCGAGGCGTTGTTTAACTGGGAGCCAATGTAGGTCAGAAAACACAGGGGTGATGCGTGATCTGAACTTGGTGCGGGTTAGGACACAGGCTGCTGAGTTTTGGATGAAAGATGGTTGTGATGGTTGGCAACCAATCATCCCAGCCTCAGGACATCGCTGCAGGAGTTCCTCAGGGCAGTGTCCTAGGCCCAACCATCTTCAGCTGCTTCATCAATGATCTTCCCTCAATGATAAGGTCAGAAGTGGGGACGTTAGCTGATGATTGCACAGTGCTTAGTTCCATTCGCAACTTCTCAAAAAATGAAGCAGTCCGCATGCAATAAGACCCAGACAAAATTCAGGCAAGTAACATTAATGCCATACAAGTGGCAGGCAATGACCATCTCCAGCAAGAGAGAGTCTAACCACCTCCCTTGATATTCAACTGCATTACCATCATCAAATCCCTCACCATTAACATCCTGGGTGGTCACCATTGACCAGAAGGTTAACTGGACCAACTACATAAATACTGTGGCTGCCAGAGCAGGTCAGAGGCTTGGTATTCTGCAGCGAGTGACTCAACTCCTGACTCCCAAAAGCCTTTCCACCATCTACAAGGCACAAGTCAGGAGTGTGGTGGAATATTCTCCACTTACCTGGATGAGTGCAGTTCCAACAACACTCAAGAATCTCTGCACCCTCCAGAACAAAGCAGTCCGCTTGATTGGCACCCCATCCACCACCTCAAACATTCGCACCCTCCACTACTGGCGCACCGTGGCTGCAGTGTGTACCATCTACGAGATGCACTGCAGCAACTCACCAAGGCTTCTTCGACAGCATCTCCGAAACCTGTGACCTCTGCCACCTAGAAGGACACGGGCAGCAGGTGTATGCGAACACTCTCACCTCCAAGTCACACACCATCCTGACTTGGAAATATATCACTGTTCCTTCATTGTCACTGGGGCAAAATCCTGGAACTTCCTATCTAACAGCACTGTGGGAGTACCTTCACCTCATGGGCTGCAACGGTTCAAGAAGTGGGCTCACCAGCACCTTCTCAAGGGCAATTAGGAATGGGTAATAAATGCTGGCCTTGGCAGTGACACCCAAATCCCATAAATGAATAAAAAAAACTTTTCTGAAGAAGAGCAGGGAAGTTTGCCTAGTGTCCTGCCCAAAATTAATACCATAACCTGCTCCGCCAAAACAGATAATCAGGCCATTTATTTTGTCGCTGATCTACACTGGCTTCTGGTTATGCAACACCTCGATTTCAAAGTGTTTATCCTTATTTTCAAATCCCTCCATGGCACTGCCCCTCCCTATCTCTGTAATCTCCTCTAGCCCCACAACCCCCCAAGATATCTGCGCCCCTCTAATTCTGCCCTCTTGAGCATCCCTGATTATAATCGCTCACCCATTGGTGGCTGTGCCTTCTGTTGCCTAGGCCCCAAGCTCTGGAACTCCCTGCCTAAATTTCTCCGCCTCTCTACCTCCCTTTGCTCCTTCAAGACGCTCTTTAAAACATATCTCTTTGACCAAGCTTTTGGTCACCTGCGCCAACTTCTACTTATGCGACTCGGTGTCAAATGTTTTCTCTCATAATACTCCTTGTATTTATATAGCGCCTTTATATACGTTAAAGGCGCTATATAAATACAAGTTGTTGTTATGTAACTGTCTTCCACTCATTGCATTTTGCTGGAGGAATAATCCTGCTTTAATTGGGAGACTTTGCTATAGTCATTACATCGTATTCACAGCAGAGAAATAGGCTACTCGACCCAACAAGTCCATGCCGATATTTATGCTTCAGGCAAGCATCCTCACACCCTTCTTCATGTAACCCCATCAACATATACTTCTATTCCTTTCTCCCTCATGTGTTTATCTAGCTTCCCCTTTAATACATTTGAACTATTTGCCTCAGCTACTCCTTGTGGTATCCAGGTCCACACTTTACCCACTCTTTGGGTAAAGAAGTTTCTCCTGAATTTCCTTTTAGATTTATTAGTGACTATCTTAATTTTATGGCCCCTAGTGCTGGTCTCTCCTGCAAGTGGAAACGTCGTCTCTACGTCTACCCTAATCTTAAAGACCTCTATCAGGTCACCCCTCGGTCTTCACTTTTCTGGATGAAAGAGCCCCAGTCTGTTCAACATTTCCTGATAGGTATAACCTCTCATTTCTCATATCACCTTCTCAGTGTCTCTGTATCCAATCTGTTCGCCATAAGTCCTGCAGTAAGACCCACCCCTCCTCCAACTCATTGGCTGCCACAGTGGTATCAATACTCCGATCATTAAATGCCAAAAGCAAGACAAAATGAGGTGAAATGGGGCAAGTATAGAAATAAAAGATGGGTCCAGAGAAGGTGTAAATGGTTACAGAATGTCCACGAGAAAGTGGCTAAGATCTAAAGTTGTTAAATTCACTATTAAGGCCAGAAGGCTGTAAAGTGCCTCATAGAAAGATGAGGTGAAGAGTCTCAATGGACTCGCCCGCTGGTGGAAATAGAATCTCTTTTACATTTCATAGAAACAGAACAACTGGCGGCAATTGGAAAATAAACAGAAAATGCTGGAAATCTCAGCGGGTCAGGCAGCATCTGTGGAGAGGAAGCAGAGTTAACGTTTCGGGTCGACGATCCTTTGTCAGAACTGGAGAGTATTTGGAAAGAAGAGATTCTTCTCTCAGAGGGTTGTAAATCTGTGGAATTCGCTGCCTCAGAGAGCTGTGGAAGCTGGGACATTGAATACATTAGATAGAAATAGACAGTTTCTTAAACAATAAGGGAATAAGGGGTTATAGGGAGTGGGCAGGGAAGTGGAGCTGAGTCCATGATCGGATCAGCCATGATCTTATTAAATGGCGGAGCAGGCTCGAGGGGCCGTATGGCCTACTCCTGTTCCTATTTCTTATGTTCCTATGTTCTTATGTTTTTATCTCCTGCGCTTGCACAGGAAGGTGTGTGGGAAGGGGAGGGGGTGCTGGGGGTGACTGCGGAATGGACCAGGGTGTCAAGGAGGGAGCGGTCCCTTTGGAATGCTGAGAGGGGGGGAGGAGAAGATGTGATTGGTGGTGGGATCACGCTGGAGGTGGTGGAAATGGCGGAGGATGATCCGTTGAATGTGGAGGCTGGTGGGGTGAAAGGTGAGGACAAAGGGAACACTGTCGTCGTTCTGAGAGGGAGGGGAAGGGGTGAGAGCAGAGGTGCGGGAAATAGAACGCACTCGAGGGCCATGTTAACCACGGCGGAGGGGAATCCTCTGCTGAGGAAAAAGGAAGACATGTCAGAAGCACTAGTGTGAAAGGTGGCGTCGTCAGGGCAGATGCGACGGAGACAGAGAAACTGGGAGAATGGAATGGAGTCCTTACAGGGAGTAGGGTAGGAGGAAGTGTAATCCAGGTAGCTGTTGGAGTCAGTGGGCTTATAGTGGATACTGATTGATAGCCTATCCCCAGAGATGGAGACACAGAAGTCGAAGAAGGGAAGGGAGAATCGATGGACCAGGTGAAGGTGAAGGAAGGGTGGAAATTGGATGCAAAGTGAATGAAATTTTCAAGTTTAGGGCGAGAGCAGGAAACGGCACCGACCCAGTCATCAATGTACTGGAAAAAGAGGTGAGGGAGGGGACCCGAGTAGGACTGGAACAAAGAATGTTCCACATATCCCACGAAAAGGCAGCCCCATGAGGGTTCCCATAGCAACACTTTTAATTTGGAGGAAGTGAGTGGAATTAAAGAAGTTGTTCAATGTGAGAACAAGTTCAGCCAGCCGGAGGAGGATGATGGTGGATGGGAACTGGTTGGGCCTCTGCTCGAGGAAGAAGTGGAGAGCTCTCAGGCCATCCTGGTGGGGCATGGAAGTGTGGAGGGATTGAACGTCCATGGTGAAAAGGAGACAGTTGGGGCCGAGAAACTGGAAACTGTTAAAGTGAAGGAGGGCATCGGAGGAGTCACGGATGTAGGTGGGAAGAGAGTGGACAAGGGGAGAAAAAATAGAGTCGAGATAGGAAGAAATAAGTTCTGTGCGGCAAGAACAGGCTGAAACTATGGGTCTACCGAGGAAGTCCTGTTTGTGGATCTTGGGAAGGAGGTTGAGGCGGACTGTGCGGGGTTGGGGAACTATGAGGTTGGTGGCTGTGGAGGGAAGATCTCCAGAGGAGATGAGGTCAGTGACGGTCTGGAAAATTATGGCTTGATGTTCAGTAATGAGGTCATGGTCAAGGGGGAGGTAGGCGGAGGTGTCAGAGAGTTGGCAATCAGCCTCTGCAAGATAGAGGTCGGTTCGCCAAACAACAACAGCGCCACCCTTGTCAGCAGGTTTGATGAAGGTTGGCAGCAATTGGATTTTGAGAAAATGATTACCGCAGGTTCACACACAATGTGATAACTGATAGCAGGGAAGGCAGCACAGAGAGACTTTGGGCATTGCATAGGAGCAGAGACTTTCAGACAAGGACATCCCAGATATCATGGGAAATAACAATAGGGGAGATCCTCCCATCCTCAGGCTTGTAAATCCCAAGTGTAGAATCACCTCTGTCCTGATTTATTTCATCTTCTCTTTTCAAACTCGCACCTGTTGAACACTTTGAGCCTCTGATTCTCAACAACAGATTATTCCAAATATTACAGCTCTGATGAGACATTGCAGCTCAGTAACACTGTAATGTATTTGCTTCATGGGTTCTTTGCTTAAGAATTCATAGCTTCACTATCATGTATCTTATATTATTATATATATAACTGTATCCTAACATGCTATACATAACTGTAATAAGATATGACCTGTAACCACCAGCATACCTTACCACCAGGCAAGAGACAGGTATATAAGCACAGGACACAGGTTCTACAACTACAGACGCTGTGTGGGCCAGAGCATACCCGACTTTGTGGCAGAACTTCGGAGGTTGGCTAGTTTATGTGAGTTCTCCGATGAACTGAGGAGAGAAATGCTGAGAGACTTTTTCATTGAAGGAATAGGCCACGCAGGCATATTCCAAAAGCTCGTAGAGACCAAGAACCTGACCTTAGAGGCAGCAGCACTGGTTGCACAGACATTCTTGGCAGGGGAAGAAGAAACGAGGTTGATTTACAATGCAGGTATGACAACTAACGAAATAATGGAACAAGGAGTTCACAGCATGTCATTAGAGGAACGGACCTCCTGCTCAACAGTTATAAAGTGATTTGAACATCTCTTTCAGCCAGGTGTGGGCACTTTCAAAGCGGCGAAAGTCAAAATCTACATCACACAGGATGCTAGACAAGGCCAGAGCTGTACCCTATGTGATGAGGGAAAAGATTGAACACGGAACTAAACAGGCTTCTGCGGGAAGGCATTATATCACCTGTGGAATTTAGCGACTGGGCAAGTCCCATCGTCCCAGTCATGAAGCCTGATGGATCCGTACGAATCTGTGGAGACTACAAATCTACCATAAACAGAGTCTCCCTACAGGACCAGTACCCGCTGCCCAGAGCGGAGGACTTATTTGCCACATTGGCTGGAGGTAAACTTTTCTCAAAATTAGACCTCACATCTGCGTATATGACGCAAGAATTGACCGAGGAATCCAAGCTACTCACCACCATCAACACACATCGAGGCCTTTTCATGTACAATCGATGCCCATTCGGCATCAGGTCGGCAGCTGCCATATTCCAGCGCAACATGGAGAGTCTGCTCAAGTCCATCCCGGAGACAGTTGTATTTCAAGACGACATATTTATCACAGGCAGGGACACCGACTCCCATCCCCATAATTTGGAGGAAGTACTAAAGCGGTTGAATCGAGTAGGCCTACGAGTCAAGAAATCCAAGTGCCTGTTTCTCGCACCCGAGGTTGAATTTTTGGGCAGAAGGATTGCCGCTGATGGAATCCGCCCAACAGAGTCCAAAACAGAAGCAATTCGCCTGGCACCCAGGCCCTGGAATGTCTCAGAACTGCACGCTTTTCTCAGGTGACTCAATTACTTTGGAAACTTTATGCAGAACTTAAGCACGCTGCTGGAGCCTCTCCACGTGCTACTCAGGAAGGGGCGCGATTGGTTTTTTGGGGACGCCCAGGAACGCGCCTTCAATAAGGCATGCAACCTTCTGTGTTCCAACAGTGTTTTGACTTTCTTTGACCCAGGTAAAAAGCTAGTTCTCACATGCGATGCATCAGTGTATGGGGTCGGGTGCATTTTGCAACATGTCAATAGTGCGGGCAAATTACAACCCATAGCTTATGCCTCCAGGTCACTTTTGCGGGCGGAGCGCGGGTACGAAATGGTAGAGAAGGAGGCGCTCGCGTGCGTGTACGGTGTCAAAAAGATGCACCAATACCTTTTTGGGGCCATGTTCACATTAGAAACCGACCACAAGCCCCTCACATCCCTCTTATCCGAGAGCAAGGCAATAAACACCAACGCCTCGGCGCGAATTCAACGGTGGGCACTCATGCTGGCGTCCTACGACTATACCATAAGGCACAAACCAGGCACAGACAACTGTGCCGACGCGCTCAGCAGGCTACCCCTGGCGACCATGGACGGGTCTGACGAACAGGACTGTGAGATAGTCATGGCAATCAATGCCTTTGAGTCCACAGATTCGCCCATGACTGCTCGCCAAATCAGAGCCTGGACGGCCAGCGACCCCACGTTATCCTCAGTAAAAAGATGTGTCCTAACCGGTGACTGGGCAGAGGCTCGCGATGCCTGCCCCGAGGAATTAAAACTCTTTCACAGGCGCATGCATGAGCTATCACTACAAGCAGACTGCCTGATGTGGGGCAGCCGAGTAGTCATGCCTCTGCGAGGCAGAGAGGCATTTGTCCGGGAGCTCCACCGCAAGCACCCGGGGATCGTTCTCATGAAGGCCATAGCCAGATCTCACGTCTGGTGGCCTGGTATTGACGCGGACTTGGAGCTCTGCGTCCGAAGGTGCACCATTTGTGCCCAACTCAGCAATGCCCTCAGGGAGGCTCCACTGAGCCCCTGGCCCTAGCCTACCAAACCGTGGTCGCGGGTGCACATAGATTATGCGGGCCCATTCATGGGCAAAATGTTCCTCGTAGTTGTAGATGCATTTTCAAAGTGGATCGAATGCACCATTTTAAACTCGAGCACAACCTCCACTACTGTGGAGAGCCTCGCAACCATGTTTGCAACGCACGGAATCCCTGACACATTGTTCAGTGACAATGGTCCGTGCTTCACCAGTGCAGAATTCCAAGACTTTATAATTGACCACGGCATAAATCACGTCAAGACGGCACCATTCAAGCCGGCCTCCAACAGCCAGGCGGAGAGAGCAGTGCAAATCATTAAACAAGGCATGCTTAAAATCCAAGGTCCCACGCTGCAGGGTCGCCTGTCGCGACTGCTGCTGGCATACAGATCTCATCTGCACTCACTGACTAGGATCCCCCCCACGCAACTGTTGATGAAAAGGACTTTAAAAACAAGGCTCTCATTAATCGTCCCAGACATGCACGAAATCGTTGAGGCAAAGCGCCGTAAGCTGACTGAGTACCATGACAGAAATTCGAGGGGGAGATGGAATGAGATAGGGGACAAAGTGTTTGTACTAAACTATGGCAGGGGTCCCAAATGGCTTGCAGGGACAGTAATGGGCAAGGAAGGAAACAGGCTACTGGTAGTACAAATGGACAATGGCAAAACCTGCCGGAGGCATGCAGACCAAGTCAAAAGCAGATTTATCAACAACACTGCGGAATCAGAGGCAGACTACAATGTGGAACTCACACCACACCTGGTGGACAGACAGAGGGAACAACCTGAGGAAAGGGCAATCCCAACAGACAGCCCAGGCGAGTTAACAACAATCACACCAATCGAAACAGACAGCCCAGGCGAGATACCAGCAACCACACCCAAAGAAAAACGGACACCAAGGCAAACAACTGAACCACAACTCAGACGCTCCACGCGAGAGCGTAGACCACCTGAGAGACTGAACCTATAAAGACAATAAGACCTTGGGGGAGGGTGATGTCATGTATCTTACATTATTATATATAACTGTATCCTAACATGCTACACATGACTGTAATAAGATATAACCTGTAACCACCAGCATACCTTACCACCAGGAGTGCACTTGCAAGAGACAGGTATATAAGGACAAGTCTCAGGCAAGTGCAGCATTCCAGAGCTGTGAAATAAAGATGCAGGTCCAGAGTGACCTTGACTTCACTACATGCCTCGTGTGAATCTGTACTGAGGGGACAGGACTTTATAAACACATTGCTATTAAGAACAAGCTGGTTTATTAACAAAGGTTTAACAATCACACTACTCATTACCAGTTCATCCACTTGACTCACAGCCGCATGCTTCATTGTGGATACCCTAAACACAACTGACTGGGGTTTTATTGAGTCTAGTGAACATCACGTGACTGGCAAAGCCACTCACAATTCAACAGCTCCACAAACCTGTGAGCATACTCACAGGTGCATACATTACAAACACGTCAAACCACACAGAGAGAAAGCTTTGTCCCTAGCCTTTCATTTAAAAAAAATAATGCCTGTGGTACCATCAGTCTCGAATCATGGGGCTCGACTTTCCACTTCACATCGCCCCTCTATGGCCCATATATCGCCAAAAATGGACCTCTATAGCCCATTTTGAGCAATAAGTGGAATCTAGGCCAGAAAGATTGCCGGAAAAATAAGCCCCCAAGTTTCGACTCACTTCGCCGAACTGATCGTCGATCTGATCGTCCACACAATGCCCATCCCAACTTTCGACACATCACCAACACAAGGCCGGGCTGATCGCTTGCCGAGAACAAGGCTAGGCAATAGTTGCTTTTCCCGGGCTTTACAGAAGGAAATGGGTACTACGGACACCATTTTGAAGTTCGGAGGAAGGGTGGAGACAGCTAAAAAAATGTGCTTAGATAGTTGTGAGTTATTTAAGGGTCCTGTATAGATTATAAATTATATTTAATTTTAATAATAGTAGCCTTGTGGAATCGGCATTTTTTAATGAAAAGTGCATTTATACCAAGTGAAAATAACTTGAGAAAGTGATGAGGCCTAGTGTTAGACTGGGGCTGGAATAGAGAGAGTATTAGACTGAGATTGGTATACAGACTTGAGCTTGTATAGAGAGAGTAGTTTAATAGATTGACATTTTTTAGTGAAAAGTGCATTTATAGCAATTGAAAATAATTATTACATAGAAACATAGAAAATAGTTGCAGGAGTAGGCCATTCGGCCCTTTTAGCCCTTTTAACCATTCAATAAGATCATGGCTGATTATTCACCTCAGTACCCCTTTCGTGCTTTCTCTCTATACCCCTTGATCCCTTTAGTCGTAAGGGCCACATCTAACTCCCTCTTGAATATATCCAATGAACTGGCATCAACAACTCTCTGCGGTAGGGAATTCCACAGGTTAACAACTCTCTGAGTGAAGAAGTTTCTCCTCATCTCAATCCTAAATGGCTTACCCCTTATCCTTAGACTATGTCCCCTGGTTCTGGACTTCCCCAACATCGGGAACATTCATCCTGCATCTAACCTGTCCAGTCCCGTCAGAATTTTATATGTTTCTATGAGATCCCCTCTCATCCTTCTAAACTCCAGTGAATAAAGGCCCAGTCGATCCAGTCTATCACTATTGATAGTGATGGGGCCTATGCTTTCTGCGCCATTATTCGTAATTGCTCACACGCTGTTTCTGAAAGGATCAATCAAAGAGGTGGCAGAGAAATGCATAGACAGAGACAGAGGAGACAGAGGAGGCAAGAGTACAGCCAACGAAGGTACAAAGAAATGCAATCTTACCTCAACTTGTCTGAAAACGCATGTCTTAGTAGGCTGTGCTTCCGAAAGGAGTTCATCGATGAGATTTGCCAGCTCGTCAAGGGTGATCTGCAGCCTTCCAGCACCATCAGAATCGCACTGTCCGTTGAGGTGAAGGTTACTGCAGCCCTAGACTTCTATGCATTGGGATCTTTTCAGGCTTCAGCTGGCGACATCTGTCATATCTCTCAGCATGCCACACACTGCTGCATTTGGAAGGTGACTGAGGCCCTTTACGCTTGCGGGATGGACTTTATAAGCTTCCCTATGACCAGGGAGGCACAGACCGGGAGGGCTTTGGGTTTCTCAAGAATAGCAGACTTCCCCAAGGTGCAGGGAGCAATAGACTGCACACACATTGCCCTGAAAGCCCCTTTAAAGAACGCAGAGGTGTTTCGTAACAGAAAGGGATTCCACTCCCTGAATGAGCAGTTTGTTGTCGACCACAAGCAAACAACCATGACAGTAAATGCTACATTTCCTGGCAGCTTCCATGATGCGCACATCCTACGTGAGAGTGCTGTCCCTGACCTGTTTCTCAATCAGCCAGAAGGTCACGGTTGGATGCTGGGGTTACGGGATATGGCCTGGCCAGTTAGCTGATGACCCCATTGTGTAATCCTGTCACTGAAGCAGAGAAACGTTACAATGAAGCCACATAGCGACACGCAACATTGCCGAAAAGACAATTGGTGTCCTAAAGCAGAGCTTCAGATGCCTGGACCATTCTGGTGGCAGCCAACAGTACCACCCTGACCAGGTCGCTGAGTTTATTGTGGTGTGTTGCATGCTGCATAACCTAGCTATAAGGAGAGGATAACTAATGCTAGATGGGGCCGCAGGTCCACTTCCAGAAGGAGGGGAGACGGAAGAGCCAGCCGGCGAGAAGGAAGAGGAGGAAGAGGCAGAAGAAGAGGCTAGTGAGGACCTAGGGGAAGGCAATCAGCCTGGCGATCTAGCCATGATCCCCCCGCTACGGAGACCAGTACCCAGTGGCAGTTACGCGACTGCTCAGCTGTTGCGTCAGCAGCTCATTTATGAACACTTTGCATGAACTTACATTGTGGATAGTCACATTTACATTTAAAGTTACGATTAAGCAAAAGTTGCATTTGCGTTGAGTTACGTTTTTGCCTTGCCTACACTGGCCTGGCACTTGGATTAATGCTTTAGTTTAAGTAAACTGATGTTATAATAAAAGAATGAACACCCCCTAATGCAGAACAACTGTAAAAATGTTATGCTTAACGTAACGATAACAGAATGCACAACAATTGTTAAACTCAATAAAAAATTTTAATTAACAAAATGAATTTTTAATTTTTTTTTATCAACACCCCCTCCCCTCCCCCATCCCAAACAAAAATGAACGCAAAAACTTAAAAAAATGTAACATGGATATTGAAAAAACAACCTCCCTCCGTACCTGCGGCCACGTTTCCCTCCAGGTCCTTTACCACACTGTGTTTTAACACACACCCTCCCGTTTTGGTCTGCGCAGACCGAGACGAAGCTGGCGTCCAGCAGACAACGGCAAAACTTCCTGCCATGGTGGAGGTGACGGAGTGGAAGGTGAAGCCTGAGGCTCATCTTCCGAGTCAGGAGGAACTGTATCCTCCGTACTCGCTTGAGTGCTAGGGGTCACACTCTGAGCTAACAGGACACCTTGGGGTGCAGCGTCATGTCCAGCCAGCAACGCATGCCGAAGGGCATTGGTTGCGGTGGTCTGCTCTCGGATCCCCTCCAAGGTCTGCCGTGCTAACTCAGTTTGCAGGACAGACCAGTTGGAGAAGTTCGTGGAGAACTGGCTCCAGTTCGTGGAGAACTGATGGAACCCCTGGATAAGCTCACGACCTATCACGACCGTCTCCCTGCATATGGAGATCAAGCACTCCGTCTACGCTTCCAAAGTAGGCGATTGCTCACCTCGCTGACCCGACCTCCGTTGGGTCGGCGTTCGCAATATATCGCGCCTTGTCGTTGCCGGCTGAACACCGCTTGGTCCCCGGTGCCTCTTCCTGCTCAACTGAGATGACCGCAGGTTCATCCTCCCCACAACAATGGACAGATCCAGCAACTTAGGATATAAGTCCTCCTCTCCCTCCTCCTCCTCCTCCTGGAGGTGAGGAAAGTGCTCTTGTTCCTGGGAATCCTGGGAATCCTCGTGTTCCTCCTCTTCCTCCTCCCAGGTAGTTGGTGGAGGTGCAGGGGACGGCTGCAGTGTCACGAGCTTCTCAGGTTGACCTTAAAAACACACATGACATTTTTAAAGAACTTATTAGAATATAATGGTGAACAATACCAAGCGACCATACATATCAATACTTTTCACTACCACAGAGAGCTGTAGTGGCTACATCCCCTGCTTCTTATGCACAAGGTCTGCATACATGCATGCATGCATGACCTGACATGACATCATTAGTATATCATGAGTACATCACAAGTATATTGCATATTGCATTATAATTACAGGACATTACATCAGTGACTTATTTAAGTTTTTAATACTGTTTGACACATTACCCATTACACAGTACACATTACTCATGAGACGCAAGGCTGGGTTTGGCCAAACCATGGGTGGTGGTCGAATGGCTGTCATGGCCAACAGGTGCGACCGCACGTGATTCAGTTTCCGATAAAGGCTGGAGTTGAGCAGAGCCGCCCCCTGTCCGCCTTTGCTCTGACCGGTTGATAGATATCTTCTTCTGCAAATGAGAAGGGAGCATGGCATGGCATAAGCTAATGCACTTGGTAGTATCTTGAGGTCACAACAGTTTAAAATGTTACATGCTGCTGCTTCAGATCACTGTCCGGATCTTAACATGGTTTACGTAATACATTAAGAATGACAAACTTAAACTCACTGCAGGAGATTCAATGTTCTAATCAAAATTTGCATGCATCAGTAAAATATTACCGTTAAAATATTACCATTAAAATATTACCAGTAAAATATAAAATGCAACTTACTCTTGCTGCCGCCACCAAGCTATTCCAGCATTTTCGGCACTGGTCAGGCCCCTTCGCCTCTTGGGATGCAGGCATTACTACGTCTGCAATCGCCACCCATATTTTTCTGTAGACACGGGGTGGAGGTTTCCCACGCACACTCCGTGTCAAGTCAGCCCACCTGGCGTGCACTTCATTCACCAGGGCCCTGTTCACCTTATCGCTAAAGGGTTCTGCCCTTTTCCTCTCAGAATCACACTCTGATGCCATTTTAAACAGTACTTACAGTACTAATATTTATTTATTTTTACTGTAGTTAAATTTATCGCGATTATATTTCTCCAAATACTTCAAAACTAGCCAATTCCCTCTCCTCTTCCACTCTGTCTTGCTCCTCTCTCTCTATCTCCATTCTCTCTCTCTATATATACCTCTCCCTCTGCCTTCTGAGCATGTGTGATGACCCCTCATCTCCCGAAACGCAGTAAAACCAGTCGGACGAAAAAAAATCTTACACATGTGCACAAGGCTGTTGCTAGGGCAGCTTTTTGACTTCCTCTTTCGGTGGGCGAAGACGACTTTGCTGAAAATGAGATCGCCCATTCCACAATGTCAGCCTAAGGCCGAGTGGAAAATCGCAAAGAAAATAGGCCATGTACCAGCGATCAGTAAGGCTGAGATGTCCTACATTGCTGGAACAAGGCCCATTTTTTGGGGCAATGGTCCCCTAGTGGAAAGTCTAGCCCATAGAATGATACAGCACAGAAGGAGGCCATTCGGCCCATCGTGCCTGTCCCAGCTCTTTCTCCCATCACAGGCACGATGGGCCAAAGGGCCTCCTTCTATGTATGATTCTGAGGCAATATAAACTAAAGGATACAATCCTAAAGGTGGTGCATGAACAGAGAGACCTAAGGGTACATGCGCACAAATCATTGAAGATGGCAGGGCAGGTTGAGAAAGCAGTTAAAAAAGCTTACAGGGTCCTATATAGATAGCTATTCACAGTGGCAGAAGGTGGGTAGAGGTGTTCCACAATGATCCATGCTGGGAACACTGTTGTTCACAATTTATATTAACAGTTTAGACTTTAGAATCAAAAACACAATTTCTAAATTTGCGGATGACACCAAATCAATAGTCAATACTGAGGAGGACTGCAGCAAATTACAGGAGGACATTAATAAACTTGAAGAGTGGGCGTATAATTTGCAAATGAAGTTCAACACAGATAAATGTGAAATATTACATTTTGGTAGGAAGAATAGGGAGGTCACTTATTACTTGGAGAGTGCGAGTCTAGGTGGGATAGAGGAACAAAGGGATCTCGGAGTACAAATACACAAATCACTGAAAGTTGCCACACAATTTAGCAAGGCCATAAAAAAGCAAACCAAGAACTAGGGTTTATTTCTAGAGGTATAAAATTGATAAGTAGGGAAGTTATGCTAAACCTGTATCTAACCTTGGTTAGACCACACTAGAGCACTTCTGGTCGTAATATTATAAAAAAGGATACAGAGGCACTGGAGAAGTGCAGATAAGATTTACAAGGATAATAGCAGAAATGTGAGGGTATACCTACCTGTCAGGAAAGATTGAAAAGGCAGGGTCTCTTTGCTCTTGAAAAAATGCTGAAGGTTGACCTAATAGAGGGTCGACCTAATAGAGGGTCACAGAGAGAATGTTTCCACTTGTGGAGAAGAACATAACTAGAAGCCGTCAATATAAGATAGTCACCAAGAAATCCAATAGGGAGTTCAGAAGAAAATTCTTTACCCAGAGAGTGGTGAGAATGTGGAACTCGCTACCACAGGGAGTGGTTGAAGCAAATAGGATAGATGCACTGAAGGGGAGGTTAGACAAACATATGAGGGAGAAGGGAAAGAGGGTTACACTGATAGAGTTAGATGAAGAAAAATGGGAGGAGACTGAAGTGGAGCATAAACGTCGGCATGGACGGGTTGGACCGAATGGTCAGTTTCTGTAACGTAGATCCTATGTCATCCTGGGCTTCATGAATTGAGTAAAAAACCGTGATGAACCTATGTAAATCACTGGAGTATTTGTTTAACATCTGTAGTGGGGAAAATGCTTGAAGCTATCATTCAGGAAGAAATAGCGGGACATCTAGATAGGAATAGTGCAATCAAGCAGATGCAACATGGATTCTTGAAGGGAAAATCATGTTTAACTAATTTACTGGAATTCTTTGAGGATATAACGAGCATGGTGGATAGAGGTGTACCGATGGATGTGGTATATTTGGATTTCCAAAAGGCATTCGATAAGGTACCACACAAAAGGTTACTGCAGAAGATAGAGGTACGCGGAGTCAGAGGAAATGTATTAGCATGGATAGGGAATTGGCTGGCTAACAGAAAGCAGAGAGTCGGGATAAATGGGTCTTTTTCGGGTTGGAAATCAGTGGTTAGTGGTGTGCCACAGTCATCGGTGCTGGGACCACAACTGTTTACAATATACATAGATGACCTGGAAGAGGGGACAGAATGTAATGTAACAAAATTTGCAGATGACACAAAGATTAGTGGGAAAGCGGGTTGTGTAGAGGACACAGAGAGGCTGCAAAGAGATTTAGATAGGTTAAGCGAATGGGCTAAGGTTTGGCAGATGGAATACAATGTCGGAAAATGTGAGGTCATCCACCATGGAAAGAAAAACAGTAAAAGGGAATATTATTTGAATGGGGAGAAATTACAACATGCTGCGGTGCAGAGGGACCTGGAGATCCTTGTGCATGAATCCCAAAAGGTTAGTTTGCAGGTGCAGCAGGTAATCAGGAAGGCGAATGGAATGTTGGCCTTCATTGCGAGAGGGATGGAGTACAAAAGCAGGGAGGTCCTGCTGCAACTGTACAGGGTATTGGTGAGGCCGCAGCTGGAGTACTGCATGCAGTTTTGGTCACCTTACTTAAGGAAGGATATACTAGCTTTGGAGGGAGTACAGAGACGATTCACTAGGCTGATTCCGGAGGTGAGAGGGTTACCTTATGATGATAGATTGAGTAGACTGGGTCTTTACTCGTTGGAGTTCAGAAGGATGAGGGGTGATCTTATCGAAACATTTAAAATAATGAAAGGGATAGACAAGATAGAGGCAGAAAGGTTGTTTCCACTGGTTGGGGAGACTAGAACTAGGGGACACAGCCTCAAAATACGGGGCAGCCAATTTAAAACCGAGTTGAGAAGGAATTTCTTCTCCCAGAGGGTTGTGAATCTGTGGAATTCTCTGCCCAGGGAAGCAGTTGAGGCTAGCTCATTGAATGTATTCAAATCACAGATAGATAGATTTTTAACCAATAAGGGAATTAAGGGTTATGGGGAGCGGGCGGGTAAGTGGAGCTGAGTCCACGGCCAGATCAGCTATGATCTTGTTGAGTGGCGGAGCAGGCTCGAGGGGCTAGATGGCCTACTCCTGTTCCTAATTCTTATGTTCTTATGTTCTTATGTATTGTGTCCAATTCTGGGCACCACACGTTAGGAAGGATGTGAACGCCTCAGAGAGGGACCAGAGATGATTTACGAGAATGATTCCAGGGATGAGGGACTTCAGTTATGTGGATAGACTGGAGAAGCTGGGGTTATTCTTCTTAAAGTAGAGAAGAGTGAGAGGAGATTTGATAGAATGGTGCAAAATCATGACAGACCAGACTAGATCGAGAGAAACTGTTACCATTTGCAGAAGGTTCGAGAACCAGAGGGCACAGATTTAAGGTGATTGACAGAAGAACCAAAGGCGACATAAGGAATAAACATTTTTATGCAGTGAGTGGTTATGATCTGGAATGCACTGCCTGAAAGGGTGGTGGGGGCAGACTCAATCGCGGCTTTCAGAAGGGAATTAGATAAGTACCTGAAGGAATTTTTTTTATTTGCAGGGCTGCGGAGAAAGGGCGGGCAGTGGTCCTAGCTGAGGTGCTCTTGCAGAGAGCCGACATGGGCTCGATGATCCGAATGGCCTCCTTCTGTGCTGATGTCTCGGAGCGGGTGCAGGACATTCTAAAAAGGGAGGGAGAACAGCCAGTTGTCGTGGTGCACGTTGGTACCAATGACATAGGTAAAAAAAGGGATGAGTTCCTACGAAATGAATTTAAGGAGCTAGGAGCTAAATTAAAAAGTAGGACCTCAAAAGTAGTAATCTCGGGATTGCTACCAGTGCCACGTGCTAGTCAGAGTAGGAATCGCAGGATAGCTCAGATGAATACGTGGCTTGAGCAATGGTGCAGCAGGGAGGGATTCAAATTCCTGGGGCATTGGAACCGGTTCTGGGGGAGGTGGGACCAGTACAATCCGGACGGTCTGCACCTGGGCAGAATCGGAACCAATGTCCTCGGGGGAGTGTTTGCTAGTGCTGTTGGGGAGGAGTTAAACTAATATGGCAGGGGGATGGGAACCAATGCAGGGAGATAGAGGGAAACAAAAAGGAGGCAAAAACAAAAGACAGAAAGGAGATGAGGAAAAGTGCAGGGCAGAGAAACCCAAGGCAAAGAACAAAAAGGGCCATTGTACAGCAAAATTCTAAAAGGACAGAGGGTGTTAAAAAAACAAGCCTAAAGGCTTTGTGTCTTAATGCAAGGAGTATCCGCAATAAGGTGGATGAATTAACTGTGCAAATAGATGTTAACAAATATGATGTGATTGGGATTACGGAGACGTGGCTCCAGGATGAACAGGGCTGGGAACTCAACATCCAGGGGTATTCAACATTCAGGAAGGATAGAATAAAAGGAAAAGGAGGTGGGGTAGCATTGCTGGTTAAGGAGGAGATTAAGGCAATAGTTAGGAAGGACATTAGCTTGGATGATGTGGAATCTATATGGGTAGAGCTGCAGAACACCAAAGGGCAAAAAACGTTAGTGGGAGTTGTGTACAGACCTCCAAACAGTAGTAGTGATGTTGGGGAGGGCATTAGGGGTGCGTGCAATAAAGGTGCAGCAGTTATAATGGGTGACTTTAATATGCACATAGATTGGGCTAACCAAACTGGAGGCAATGCGGTGGAGGAGGATTTTCTGGAGTGCATAAGGGATGGTTTTTTAGACCAATATGTCGAGGAACCAACTAGGGGGGAGGCCATCTTAGATTGGGTGTTATGTAATGAGAAAGGATTAATTAGCAATCTCGTTGTGCGAGGCCCCTTGGGGAAGAGTGACCATAATATGGTGGAATTCTGCATTAGGATGGAGAATGAAACAGTTAATTCAGAGACCATGGTCCAGAACTTAAAGAAGGCTAACTTTGAAGGTATGAGGCGTGAATTGGCTGAGATGGATTGGCGAATGATACTTAAGGGGTTGACTGTGGATGGGCAATGGCAGACATTTAGAGACCGCATGGATGAACTACAACAATTGTACATTCCTGTCTGGCATAGAAATAAAAAAGGGAAGGTGGCTCAACCGTGGCTATCAAGGGAAATCAGGGATAGTATTAAAGCCAAGGAAGTGGCATACAAATTGGCCAGAAATAGCAGCGAACCTGGGGACTGGGAGAAATTTAGAACTCAGCAGAGGAGGACAAAGGGTTTGATTAGGGCAGGGAAAATGGAGTATGAGAAGAAGCTTGCAGGGAACATTAAGACGGATTGCAAAAGTTTCTATAGATATGTAAAGAGAAAAAGGTTAGTAAAGACAAATGTAGGTCCCCTGCAGTCAGAATCAGGGGAAGTCATAACGGGGAACAAAGAAATGGCGGACCAATTGAACAAGTACTTTGGTTCGGTATTCACGAAGGAGGACACGAACAACCTTCCGGTTATAAAAGGGGTCGGGGGGTCTAGTAAGGAGGAGGAACTGAGGGAAATCCTTATTAGCCGGGAAATTGTGTTGGGGAAATTGATGGGATTGAAGGCCGATAAATCCCCAGGGCCTGATGGACTGCATCCCAGAGTACTTAAGGAGGTGGCCTTGGAAATAGTGGATGCGTTGACAGTCATTTTCCAACATTCCATTGACTCTGGATCAGTTCCTATGGAGTGGAGGGTAGCCAATGTAACCCCACTTTTTAAAAAAGGAGGGAGAGAGAAAACAGGGAATTATAGACCGGTCAGCCTGACATCGGTAGTGGGTAAAATGATGGAATCAATTATTAAGGATGTCATAGCAGTGCATTTGGAAAGAGGTGACATGATAGGTCCAAGTCAGCATGGATTTGTGAAAGGGAAATCATGCTTGACAAATCTTCTGGAATTTTTTGAGGATGTTTCCAGTAGAGTGGATAAGGGAGAACCAGTTGATGTGGTATATTTGGACTTTCAGAAGGCGTTCGACAAGGTCCCACACAAGAGATTGATGTGCAAAGTTAGAGCACATGGGATTGGGGGTAGTGTACTGACATGGATTGAGAACTGGTTGTCAGACAGGAAGCAAAGAGTAGGAGTAAATGGGTACTTTTCAGAATGGCAGGCAGTGACTAGTGGGGTACCGCAAGGTTCTGTGCTGGGGCCCCAGCTGTTTACACTGTACATTAATGATTTAGATGAGGGGATTAAATGTAGTATCTCCAAATTTGCGGATGACACTAAGTTGGGTGGCAGTGTGAGCTGCGAGGAGGATGCTGTGAGGCTGCAGAGCGACTTGGATAGGTTAGGTGAGTGGGCAAATGCATGGCAGATGAAGTATAATGTGGATAAATGTGAGGTTATCCACTTTGGTGGTAAAAACAGAGAGACAGACTATTATCTGAATGGTGACAGATTAGGAAAAGGGGAGGTGCAAAGAGACCTGGGTGTCATGGTACATCAGTCATTGAAGGTTGGCATGCAGGTGCAGCAGGCGGTTAAGAAAGCAAATGGCATGTTGGCCTTCATAGCAAGGGGATTTGAGTACAGGGGCAGGGAGGTGTTGCTACAGTTGTACAGGGCATTGGTGAGGCCACACCTGGAGTATTGTGTACAGTTTTGGTCTCCTAACCTGAGGAAGGACATTCTTGCTATTGAGGGAGTGCAGCGAAGGTTCACCAGACTGATTCCCGGGATGGCGGGACTGACCTATCAAGAAAGACTGGATCAACTGGGCTTGTATTCACTGGAGTTCAGAAGAATGAGAGGGGACCTCATAGAAACATATAAAATTCTGACGGGGTTAGACAGGTTAGATGCAGGAAGAATGTTCCCAATGTTGGGGAAGTCCAGAACCAGGGGTCACAGTCTAAGGATAAGGGGTAAGCCATTTAGGACCGAGATGCGGAGGAACTTCTTCACCCAGAGAGTGGTGAACCTGTGGAATTCTCTACCACAGAAAGTTGTTGAGGCCAATTCACTAAATATATTCAAAAAGGAGTTAGATGAGGTCCTTACTGCTAGGGGGATCAAGGGGTATGGCGAGAAAGCAGGAATGGGGTACTGAAGTTGAATGTTCAGCCATGAACTCATTGAATGGCGGTGCAGGCTAGAAGGGCCGAATGGCCTACTCCTGCACCTATTTTCTATGTTTCTATGTTTCTATGATTCTATGATTCTATGAATGGAAGGATTCGCAGGCTGATTAAGAGTTTGACTGGCCACGTCAACACTCCTTCCATAGGCCATAACCGTCTTTATACCAGCCGGTAGGGTGGGCAGTCCTTTCCGGTGGGAGGGTTGTATGGGCGCCCACATCATCATCATCATCATCATAGGCAGTCCCTCGAAATCGAGGAAGACTTGTTTCCACTCTAAAAGTGAGTGCTCAGGTGACTGTACAGTCCAATACGGGAATTACAGTCTCTGTCACAGGTGGGACAGAAAGTGGTTGAAGGAAAGGGTGGGTGGGACTGATTTGCCACACGCTCCTTCCGCTGTCTGCGCTTGGTTTCTGCATGCTCTCGGCGAAGAGACTCGAGGTGCTCAGCGCCCTCTCGGATGCTCTTCCTCCACTTTGGGCGGTCTTGGGCCAGGGATTCCCAGGTGTCGGTGGGGATGTTGCATTTTATCAGCAAGGCTTTGAGGGTGTCCTTGTAACGTTTCCTCTGCCCACCTGGGGCTCGCTTGCCGTGTAGGAGTTCCGAGTAGAGCGCTTGCTTTGGGAGTCTCGTGTCGGGCATGCAGATGATGTGGCCCACACAGCGGAGCTGATCGAATGTGGGGGTCAGTGCTTCGATGCTGGGGATGATGGCCCGAGCGAGAACACTGACGTTGGTGCATCTATCCTCCAGTGGATTTGCAGGATCTTGCGGAGGCAGCGCTGGTGGTACTTCTCCAGCGATTTGAGGTGTCTGCTGTATATAGTCCACGTCTCTGAGCCTTATAGGAGGGCGGGTATCACTACTGCCCTGTAGACCATAAGCTTGGTGACAGATTTGAGGTTCATGGTCGACAAACAGTGCTCCCACAACCCATACGATGGGAGAGGGGGGGGGGGGGGGTGCGGGTGGTACTGACACCCACCCGACGCAAGTATCCTATTGGACATCAACCCAGAATTCAAATCCAGAGCTTCGACTCCACTGAGATTAGGACAAAAAAAATCTCTCAACTCTGATCAACTGGAACATCTCAGAGCTGCAGCGAATTATAACGTCTCAGTTCCATCAGCAAGTGCAGCGTGTCTGCCCAATAATGTGAGTTAAAAGGAATGAAATAGAAATCACCTCACAGGGATTGCATTTTTTTTTGTCGGTGAAAATTAATCAAGGACCTGAAAGAAGGTTTTATATTAAAATAAAACAAATTAAACAGCGTTGTTCAATTTCCCTTTGGAATCGCTGGAAACGAGAATCGACTCCCAGCCGAATTCAAATCTGTTCGAAGCAATGGAGCCAGATAGACAGCAATAAGTGGCAGAGATTGGCAGAAGATGCGAGTGAGCCGGACAAAGATAACTGGAGACTGAAACCCCAGGTATTGAATTCACACAAATACACACACTCAGCCCCAGCCTCATGCATTTTACAGTGAGTCATCTGTCCTTTATTTACTAATTTGGTTACAATACACGCTCTCTCCGGCCTGGGCAATATATATATAACATGATTCCACTTTACTGTGCCAGGTACAGCTTATGATGATCGAATTAAATGCATGCCATACCCTGCTTGTGAAATGAGGGAATTATCATGTGTTAAAATGCTATTTTCTCAGTAACAGTGCCAGAAAGCGCTCAGTGCTTTTTGCGATACTGGATTCGAAGCTCTTTAAACCTGTCTCAAGAGGAATAACCAAACGCTGGCCCCTCACAGTGCGCCGGGGCTGGGTTTGAATGCGACCATTACTACATGGAACAACAGCACAGAAACAGACCATTCAGCCCAACTGGTCCATGCTGGGTGTTCCCGCTCCACTCGAGCCTCCTCCCACCCTGCTCCATCTCAGCCTGTCGTGTCCCCCGGTCTATCTTGCTTGGTGTGAAATTCCCAATCAATTAAAGGGGACGCTGCCAAAGAAAAACCGACGGGGCAGATGTTTCCAGAGGTGGGAATTGAAGCAAAGATTTAAAACTCCGGACTTGTCTTCACACAAAAAAAGGGGAGACCCTTGACGGACCTTTTATTTAAAAAAAACTTTTACTCACAGATCCGGCGGGCTTCAAAGCCGTTTCTAATCGCGACAGTCTGCTTTGAGCAAAGATATTTTTTGTCTTTGGGTCTCCTCAGTTTCTCCGAGTGGGCGCGGCGTTAAAGAGCCCTCCACCGGCGGAGGGGATTGGGCAGCTTTGCAGTGAGGATACACCTTTAAGGGGAAGAGCTGTGCGCTCGCTGCCTCTCTGTCTCTCTCTCCCGGGATAACAGCGGACCGGCTTCCAGGGGCAATGGCTCAGCGCTCGGCTCTGACCTGCGGGGCCACCCGGACTTGTCGGTGCTGAGGAGGGAGGGAGGTGGGATGTGGGACTGTACGGTCAGCTGGTTGCCAGTTCTTTGACGCAAATGTTACTCCTCCTTTAAAAAACATAAATGATGATCGGCTCTTTCTGTTCTTGCACCTTATTCCCGAGCCCCCTCTGAGCGGCGGCAGAAGACGCGGAGTGTTGGAGAAGTGCAGAGAGTGAAATGTGATTCATAGTGAGAGTCCCAACAACTGGAGCAAGGCAAGGTAATTTCAGCCCGCGTTCTTTGTGTCGATGTAATGCATTTCCCTCTTGTGGGTGTCATTAATATTAGCACAGTTTTGTTATAGAATACATTTTCCCTGTTTTGGGTGTCACTAATATTAGCACAGTTTTGTTACTGAAAACATTTCCTTGTGAGTGTCATTGATATTGGCACAGTTTTGTTTAAAAATCAGACAACAAATAATATATATATATTATATATATTAAAATGTTTGAGTGCATCTTTTGCAATTCCATTTCCCAGTGCAGTGTTAATTACCAGTCCATGTCTCCACTTGTCCGGATTGGAAGCGAAACGGTACATTGTCAAACCTCGCATGTCAATAATGCACATTTCGTATTTTGAACTAGGTTGGAACGTGGAGGGGGGGGCCGGCTGAATTTATTTCGCAAAAAAAAAATCCCAATGAATTCTGCAAGTGCACAAGTGTCGGATGGGCAGAAGCTGAGCTCGCACCTGGCGTGCGACTGAGCGCCACCTGGAAGAGGTAAAATTTGCTACATCTTGGGCACACTCCGGAGTGAGCTTCATCAATCCCAACTCCTTGCCCCGTCTGCGACAATCTCCACTGCTCTGGCATTGCCCCCCTCCCCACACGTTGAACACCATGGACTTTACCAACACCACGCCGTGGAACAACCAAAGCGGGGGACCGGGCGAGTTGGAGCCCAGACGCGTTTCCATTTTCAGCATTCTCATCTTGACTTTACTGGCGATCCTGGTGCTGGCCACCTTTCTGTGGAACGTCTTGGTTCTGATCACCATCTTGCGGGTCAGGACTTTCCATCGCGTGCCTCACAACCTGGTCGCCTCCATGGCCATGTCGGATGTGATGGTAGCCGCCCTGGTCATGCCGCTCAGCCTGGTCCGCGAACTCAACGGCAGGCGCTGGAGGCTGGGGAAGGCGCTGTGCCAGGTCTGGATCTCCTTCGATGTGCTCTGCTGCACGGCCAGCATCTGGAACGTCACGGCCATCGCCCTGGACCGCTACTGGTCCATCACCAGACACTTGGAGTACACCCTGAAAACCAGGAAGAAGATCTCCAATATCATGATCGTCCTGACCTGGGCGCTGTCGGCCGTCATCTCCCTCTCGCCCCTCTTCGGCTGGGGCCAGACCTACTCCGAGCAGGAGGAGCAGTGCCAAGTCATCCAGGAGCCGTCCTACACCATCTTCTCCACCTTCGGAGCCTTCTACCTCCCGCTCTGCGTGGTCCTTTTTGTGTACTGGAAAATTTACAAAGCTGCCAAGTTCCGAATCGGTTCCCGCAGGACCAACACGATTACACCAATGCCCGAAGTGGTAGAGGTACAGAACTGATCTTTAAAGCTATCTCTCAACACGTGACATGATACCTTTTATAGTGATTGAGAGAGCAAGAATGATGAAAAATAGAGAGAGGCAATACTGATGAGAAATAGAGAGCGAGAGTGACAATACTGATAAGAAATAGAGAGAAAGCGAGAGAGACAATACTGATGAGAGAGAGAGAGAATACTGATGAGAAATAGAGAGAGAGCGAGAGAAACAATACTGTTGAGAAAGAGAGAAAGAGAGAGACAATACTGAAGAGAAATAGAGAGAGGGAGTGACAATACTGATGAGAGAGAGAGAGAATACTGATGAGAAATATAGAGAGAGAAACAATATTGATGAAAAATAGAGAGAGAGAGAATACTGATGAGAAATAGAGAATGAGAGAGAGACAATACTGATGAGAAATGGAGAGTGAGGAAGAGAGACAATACAGAAGAGCTATAACACAGGGAAAGAGAGAAACAACAAGTGGAGATAGAGCGAGAAATGGAAAGAAGGATTTGCAGTTATATAGCGCCTTTCATGTCCTCAGGATTTCCCAAAGCGCTTTGCAGCCAACGAAGTACTTTTGAAGTGGAGTCACTGTTGTAATGCAGGAAACGCGGCAGCCAATTTGTGCACAGCAAGCTCCCACAAACAGCAACGTGATAAGGACCAGATAATCTGCTTTTACTGATGGTGATTGAAGGATAAATATTAGCCTGGGCACTGCGCATAACTCCCCTGCTCTTTGAAACGCTGTTTTAGAACATAAAGTGCAAGACAAAAGTAGATAGAGATACCGGACAGAATGGACGAAACAGAGGTAGCGGGCAACGACAGAGTGAAAACCATGCAGGGAAAGAAACAAAAACAATAAGGAGAGAGGAAAAAGCAGGGGAAAAGACAATACGAGAGAAAGACCATGGGGAAAGGGAGCGACGGAGTAGCAATGCAGGAGAGAGAAACCATATGGAACGAGAGCAAACCCACAGGGAAAGGAATAACGGTATGAAATTCCATTGGGAGATAGAGACAGCAACATCACAGGGAGAGGGTGGGACCACAGAGAAATAGAGAGAGCGAGAAAAGGACAGAGAATGGGGGAAATCAGGGATAAAAAGTGACAGGGGAGAAAGGCACAGGGAAAGAGATAAATAAGAGTGGGGGGGGGGGTGGAATACCCATACAGAGAGTGAGAGACAATCGGGACGTAGAGAGAATAAACCACAGGGGAAGAAAGAGAGAACAATAGAGTGAGAGGCCACAGAGAAAGAAAGCACAGGGGGTGAAAGGGACAGGTGGAGGGAAACATAGAAACATAGAAAATAGGTGCAGGAGTAGGCCATTCGGCCCTTCTAGCCTGCACCGCCATTCAATGAGTTCATGGCTGAACATTCAACTTCAGGGCGAGAGAGAACAGAAACCGCAGGGAAACGATAAAGAAAGAGAGGAAAATCGTGGAAGGGAGGGAGGGCGAGGAGGGAATAAACAATTTCTCCCGTATTGTCTCTTTCCCTGCTTTTTCCTCTCTCCTTAGTGTTTCTGTCTCTTTCCCTGCATGGTTTTGACTCTGTCGTTGCCCGCTATCTCTGTCTCGTCCATTCCCTCCGGTATCTCTGTCTACGTTTGTCTTGCACTTTATGTTCTAAAGCAGCGTTTCAAAGAAGAGCAGGGGAGTCATGCGCAGTGCCCTGGCCAATATTTATCCCTCAATCACCATCAGTAAAAGCAGATTAACTGGCAAGAGGGAGGAAAAGAGCGAGAGAGAAACATATGGGTTTTTTTTGGGTGGGGGAGAGATGGGAGAGAGACCACAGAGGACTGGGGAAAGATAAATCACAGGGGAAGAGAGAAATAATAGAGGGAAAACAGGAGACAAGAATGAAAGAGAGAGATAGAAAACGATAAAAACCATAG
Organism: Pristiophorus japonicus; assembly: GCF_044704955.1. NCBI lineage: Eukaryota > Metazoa > Chordata > Chondrichthyes > Pristiophoridae > Pristiophorus > Pristiophorus japonicus. The sequence continues at coordinate 271,875,742 of NC_091981.1, read as the reverse complement.
GAGAAAGAGAGAGGGAGAAAGGATGTGTGAGGGGCGGGTAAAGATGGAGAGAGACCACAGAGGACTGGAGAAAGATAAACCACAGGGGAAGAGAGAAATAATAGAGGGAAAACAGGAGACAAGAATGAAAGCGAGAAAGATAGAGAGAGCAACCTATCGGAGAGAGAGAGCAAACACCCATGGAGATGGGGAAGTCATTCATTGTCTAAACTTATTTTCAGTTGGAATAATCTCAGCATATTTAGTGAAAGAAGGTTTCAGTGATACACTGTGTTAGAGGTGATACTAAAGCTGGAGCGATGTTGGAGAGGTTCTGCTTTACAGCCCTTGCGTCTTCTCCCGCCAGGTGAAGGAGGCGTCCCACCAACCCGAGATGGTCTTCACGGTCCGCCATGCCACCGTCACCTTCCAGACGGACGGCGACACTTGGCGGGAGCAGAAGGAGAAGAAGGCGGCGCTGATGGTGGGCATCCTGATCGGGGTGTTCGTGCTGTGCTGGATCCCCTTCTTCATCACCGAGCTCATCAACCCGCTGTGCTCCTGTGACATCCCCCCGGTCTGGAAGAGCATCTTCCTCTGGCTTGGCTACTCCAACTCCTTCTTCAACCCGCTTATCTACACCGCCTTCAACAAGAACTATAACAACGCCTTCAGGAACCTCTTCTCCAGGCAGCGCTGAGGGCTGGGCCAGGCAACTCTGAACCTCGGACCCTTCGGTTAAGTTTTAGCCAGCTAGGTGGTAAGCAATCGCAGCGGAGATACCCTTGGACACAGTGGCTGCAGCACTATATACCCGACCTATTTATCCACTCAGACCCTGGAGACACTTCTTCCAGACAGTGTTTGTAGTTAAGATCATTTTCAACCTCAGATGTGAGCAAAGATTCAAGTTGTAAAGTATTTTCATTTGTACGCCTCTTACCATGAAACATCTTCAGAAGGCTGGTTGAGTCTGCTTGTCTTTGAGTCAGACTGTGGAAAGGCTGCTATATACACGCTTTCTGACAATGACTGCCCGCTACCGCGGAGCGCTGCCCTGCCCAAGCCATTTTACATCGAACTCTTAATGAATTAAGAACATCGGCTCTATCTGTCTTCATCCAACACGACACGGGCTCTCTCTCTCGCTCCCACAATAATAAAGATCCTCTTGAAAACTGCAACTTTGTTCAATGCTTGGCATAATTCATATTCACCCTGCATTCGGTTGGAAGAGCCTTTAGAGAGGATACATCTCTTAGAAATACAGGAAAAAAATTGTTGGAAGCACACAGCAGGCCAGTCACTGTCTAGAAAAATAAACTGGGGAAAGGAGGGTTAAATAAGAACATAAGAAATGGGAGCAGGAGTAGGCCATACTACCCCTCGAGCCTGCTCGCAGTTTAATACGATCATGGCTGATTCGATCATGGACTTGGGTCCACTTCCCCGCCCGCTCCCCATAACCCCTTATTTCCTTATCAGTTAAGAAACTGTCTATCTCGGTCTTAAATATATTCAATGACTCAGCTTCCACAGCTCTCTGAGGCAGCGAATTCTACAGATTTACAACCCTCTGAAAGAAGAAATTTCTCCTCATCTCAGTTTTAAATGGGCGGCCCCTTATTCTAAGATTATGCCCCCTAGTTCTAGTCTCCTCCATCAGTGGGAACATCCTCTCTGCATCCCCCCTCATAATCATAGATCAGAGAATATTACAGCACAGAAAGAGGCCATTCGGCCTATCCTGACCGTGTTGGCTCTTTGAAAGAGCGATCTGATTAGAGCCACTCCCCTGCTCTTTCTGCATAGCCTGGCATATTTTTCCTTCTCAAGGATTTATCCAATTCTCATGGTCTGCTCTAACCCTTATTAAAGGCAGCTAAATCTGAACCAACCCAACCTTGAAAAGGAAGGTTACCCACCTGGGACCTTGCTCATTAAAGCTTTAGATCTATTCAGGCATTCGGCATGTTAATTGTTCTCATTTTCAGTGTAAAAGATCAACAGTGTAACCACAACCCTTTCCGCATTGGACTGCGATTAGGCAAAGCTGGGCATGACGACTACACAATCAGATCTGCCAGCCATGCTTATCAACATGCTCTGGAACAATGCCAGAGGGGTGTAACCCCCATTTTCAGGACTCTCACTCTCAACCGTAGCCAGTCTCTGCAGATGTTGACTGGCCATCTTGTGTATTTCAAGCATTTCCTGCTTTTATTTCAGATTTTCCACATTGTATAAGAATATCTCTCCATAGTTAAATCTGGAGTGACAACTTAGATGTTTTCAGTGGACTTGTGGCTTACGGAGTGTTGTTATATGTAGGAGCTGGTTTCACTTGGTCCAGAAAGACTCATAGAAAAGCAAAATACTGCGGATGCTGGAATCTGAAATAAACAGAAAATGCTAGAAATCTCAGCGGGTCAGGCAGCATCTGTGGAGAGGAAGCAGAGTTAGCATTTTCGGTCGATGACTTCAACAATTGTAGAAATAAAACGGGGAAGGTGGCTCAAACATGGCTAACAAGGGAAATTAGGGACAGTGTTAAATCCAAGGAAGAGGCATATAAATTGGCCAGAAAAAGCAGCAAACCTGAGGACTGGGAGAAATTTAGAATTCAGCAGAGGAGGTCAAAGGGTTTAATTAGGAGGGGGGAAATAGAGTATGAGAGGAAGCTTGCTGGGAACATAAAAACTAATTGCAAAAGCTTCTACAGATATGTGAAGAGAAAAAGATTAGTGAAGATTAGTAGGTCCCTTGCAGTCAGAATCAGGTGAATTTATAATGGAGAACAAAGAAATGGCAGACCAGTTGAACAAATACTTTGGTCTGTCTTCATGAAGGAAGACACAAATAACATTCCGGAAATACTAGGGGACCGAGGGTCTAGCGAGAAGGAGGAACTGAAGGAAATCCTTATTAGTCAGGAAATTGTGTTAGGGAAAATGATGGGATTGAAGGCCGATAAATCCCCAGGACCTGATAGTCTGCATCCCAGAGTACTTAAGGAAGTGGCCCTACAAATAGTGGATGCATTGGTGACCATTTTCCAACAGTCTATCAACTCTGGATCAGTTCCTAAGGACTGCAGGGTAGCTAATGTAACACCACTTTCAAAAAGGAGGGGGAGAAAAACTGGGATTATAGACCGGTTAGCCAGACATCAGTAGTGGGGAAAATGTTGGAATCAATTATTGAAGATAAAATAGCAGCGCATTTGGAAAGCAGTGACAGGATTGGTCCAAGTCAGCATGGATTTATGAAAGGGAAATCATGCTTGACAAATCTTCTAGAATTTTTTGAGGATGTAACTAGTAGAGTGGACAAGGGAGAACCAGTGGATGTGGTCTATTTGGACTTTCAAAAAGCTTTTGACAAGAGATTGGTATGCAAAATTAAAGCACATGGTATTGGGGGTAATGTACTGACTTGGATAGAGAACTGGTTGGCAGACAGGAAGCAGAGAGGCAGAATAAATGGGTCCTTTTCAGAATGGCAGGCAGTGACTAGTAGGGTGGCGCAGGGCTCAGTGCTGGGACCCCAGCTATTTACAATATACATCAATGATTCAGATGAAGGAATTGAGTATAATATCTCCAAGTTTGCAGATGACACTAAGCTAGGTGGCAGTGTGAGCTGTGAGGAGGATGCTAAGAGGCTGCAGGGTGACTTGGACAGGTTAGGTGAGTGGGCAAATGCATGGCAGATGCAGTATAATGTGGATAAATGTGAGGTTATCCATTTTGGTCGCAAAAACAGGAAGGCAGAATATTATCTGAATGGCAGCAGATTAGGAAAAGGGGAGGTGCAACGAAACCTGGGTGTCATGGTACATCAGTCATTGAAAGTTGGCATGCAGGTACAGCAGGCGGTGAAGAAGGCAAATGGGATTTGAGTTTAGGAGCAAGGAGGTCTTACTGCAGTTGTACAGGGCCTTGGTGAGTCCTCACCTGGAATATTGTGTACATTTTGGTCTCCTAATCTGAGGAAGAACATTCTTGCTATTGAGGGAGTGCAACGAAGGTTCACCAGACTGATTCCCGGGATGGCAGGACTGACATAAGAGGAGAGACTGGATCGACTGGACCTGTATTTACTGGAGTTTAGAAGAATGAGAGGAGATCTCATAGAAACATATAAAATTCTGACGGGACTGGACGGGTTCGATGCAGGAAGAATGTTTCCGATGTTGGGGAAGTCCAGAACCAGGGGTCACAGTCTAAGGATAAGGGGTAAGCCATTTAAGATCGAGATGAGGAGAAACTTCTTCACTCAGAGAGTTTTTAACCTGTGGAATTCTCTACCACACAGAGTTGTTGATGCCAGTTTATTAGATATATTCAAGAGGGAATTAGATATGGCTCTTATGGCTAAAGGGATCAAGGGGTATGGAGAGAAAGCAGGAAAGGGGTACTGAGGTGAATAATCAGCCATGATCTTATTGAATGGTGGTGCAGGCTCGAAGGGCCGAATGGCCTACTCCTGCATCTATTTTCCATGTTTCTATGTTTCTATGTCAGAACTGGAGACTGTTCGAAAAGAACAGATTCTTAAGAAGCACTGAAAGGTGGAGGGGAAGAAAGAACCAAAGGGAAGTTCTGTGATAGGCTGGAAGACAGGAGAGGTTAGAGAGACAAAAGGGACGATGGGCCGAATTGAAATGGTAATGCCAGGAGTTAGAAAATGATTAGTCAAGATAGGGTGTGAATGGCAGGATAATGACCAGCTGCCATTGGAGACAAGGAGAAAAAAAGTATATGCTTGTGGGGGGAGGTGTGGGGGGGGGGGGGTGGCGGTTGGGGGCGGTGGGGGGGGGGATGGAGCCAAAGATTGGCAGCGGTACCAGAAGGCCTCAACGAAAGATGATGTGCAGTTCCTCAAGCCTGCGTTGAGCTTCAATGGAACAGTGTAAAAGGCGAAGGACAGAGAGGTCAGAGTGGGAGTGGAGTGGAGAATTAAAGTGACAGGTGACCGGAAGCTCGGGGTCACACTTGCGGACTGAACGGAGGTGTTCTGCAAAGTGGTCACCCTATCTACGCTTGTAGAGGAGGCCACATCGTGAGCAGTGAATACAGTATACTAAATTGAACGAAGTACAAATAAATCACTGTTTCACTTGGAAGGTGACTGATAGCAAGTGTTGAGGTCAGAAGACACCTTTTAAATCAAATCGAATCAAATCACTGCTGGGCTTCAGTGCGTTCTGCATGGAACTTTCTCAAGTGGTGATTGGTTGTACGGTGTGATTGGCAGACTAATCCCGCAGGTTCGGTAACCAGATTTGCAATAATTGGCAAAAGAAATAGAGCGGAAGTTAGGAAATTATTTTTTATGCGGCTAGTTATTACGATCTGGAATGCACTGATGATGGTGGAAGCAGATTTAATCGTAAGTTCAAAGGTAATTGGATAAATACTTGAAGCAAAAACATTTACAGGGCTATGGAGAAAGAGCCAGGGAGTGGGACTAATTGGCTTGCTCTTTCAAAGAGCCAGCACAGACATGATGGGCCGAATGGCCTCCTTGCAGCTCCATATCTCTTACTATCCTCACCTAGCAAAAATCTATCAACATCAGATTTAAAATGATTAATTGAGCGAGAATCTACTGCTTTTTGTGGGTGGGAGGTCCACACTTCTACCACCCTTTTATGAAGAAGTCCTAATTGATCTCCTGAATGGCCAGGCTCTGATTTTAAGGTAATTTCCCCTCGTCCTAGACTGCCCCACCAGCGGAAAAAGTTTATTTCTATCTACTCAAACAATTCCTTTCAACATCCTAAAAAGATCAATCAAATGGACCTTCTATATTCTGGGAAATACAAGCCTAGTTTATGTAATCTCTCCTCATAATCTAACTCTTAAATCCTGGTAACATTCTGGTGAATCCTTCCGAGGCTAATATATCCTTTTTAAGGTACGTTGCCCAGAGCTATGCATGAATGCATGGCATTGGGAGTAATGGAAGCAGGACTGGCAAGAATTCCAGCAGAGGGTGTTATCCAACCTCTTTCTCTGACATCCGTGTGAAACATAGAAGCATAGAAAATAGGTGCAGGAGTAGGTCAGTCGGTCCTTTGAGCCTGCAGTATCATTCAATATGATCATGGCTGATCATGCAACTTCAGTACCCATTCCTGCTTTCTCTCCATACCCCCTGATCCCCTTAGTCGTAAGGGCCACATCAAACTCCCTCTTGAATATATCCAACGAACTGGACTCTACAACTTTCTGTGGTAGAGAATTCCACAGGTTCACCACTCTCTAGGTAAAAAAGTTTCTCCCCTTCTCAGTCCTATATGGCTTACCCCTTATCCTTCGATTGTGACCCCTGGTTCTGGACTTCCCCAATATTGGGAACATTCTTCCTGCATCTAATCTGTCCAGTCCTGTCAGAATTTTATTTGTTTTTATGAGATCTCCTTTCATTCTTCTAAATTCCAGTGAGTATAAGCCTAGCTGATCCAATCATTCTTCATATGTCAGTCCTGCCATCCCGGGAATTAGTCTGGTGAACCTTCGCTGCACTCCCTCAATAGCAAGCACATCCTTCCTCAGATTAGGAGACCAAAACTGCACACGATACTCAAGGTGTGGTCTCACCAAGGCCCTGAACAACTGCAGTAAGACTTCCCTGCTCCTATACTCAAATCCTCTTGCTATGAAGGTCAGCATTGCTTTCTTTGCTGCCTGCTGTACTTGCATGCCTACCTTTAGTGACTGATGTACCATGACACCCAGGTCTCTTTGCACCTCCCCTTTTACTAATCTGTCACCATTCAGATAATATTCTGCCTTCCTGTTTTTGCGACCAAAGTGGATAACCTCACATTTATTCACATTATACTGCAACAGCCATGCATTTGCCCATTCACCTAACCTGTCCAAATCATCCTGCAGCCTCTTAGCATCCTCCTCAGAGCTCATGCGCGTGGATGCAAGAAATGCCCGTCCCCATTTCCAGTGGAATTTTGCACGGTTAACAAAAGAGAGAACGACCCTGCAGAACTGTGCCCCGTCCCAAATTCCTCTCCCACCCGTCCCATATTCCTCTCCCAGCCGTCCCATTTGCATGATTTTGGGATTCAAGACTTTATCCAGGTATGCACAAATGATCTATTATTGGTGCTGCAAAGTGATACATCACATTGAAATGCCTAATATCAACATTAGCTTTTAGCCTTGATTTACGATAAGATGGTGCAACTTTGGCCCAAAATCAGATGTATATTAGTTGATGGGAATATCAGGTAACACAAGCTGAAAGGAACACTGTTTTCATATGGAAGGCCAATAAGAAAATCTAAAGAAAAGCGCTAGCATCAACTGATTACAGGCATGTACTAAGTACCGGTGAGAGAATCTTCATCCTGGTTCCAATATCAGGCACACCTCAACTATTGCTGCTCTTGGCAAGGATAGAGTCAAGTACCATACTATAATAGCCTCTAAACACAACTTTATTGAAATAATGAATCTACTGCTGTCTTCCCGTCTCTCCACCAGCTACTCCTTCCAGTTCTTTAGCAAAACAATTTATTGTAACCTCCATAAACCCCCCCCTTCAATTTTACTATTTCTAGTCCTTAATCAGAAAGATGAGGTTTATGGTCCATTTTTTTCCTCCAACTCTAATTTCAATGAATTCACTCCCCTTGCTCCATTCTGTTCAAGTATTATGTTTCACTCTCTATGGAATTCCCCACTTTCTGGACTCCAATAAGACTTCGAGCCCCGATGGTATCAACTCATCGTCCTCCAGATGTGTATTCTCCAAACTTACCCATGTTCCATTCAATCATTTCAATCTCTTTATTCAACAACAACAACAACGACGACGTGTATTTCTATAGTGCCTTTAACATAGTGAACCATCCCAAGGCGCATCACAGGAGTATTATAAGACAAACAATTTGACGCTGAGCCACATAAGGAGAAATTAGGGCAGGTGACCAAAAGCTTGGTCAAAGAGCTAGGTTTTAAGGAATGTCAAAGGAGGGGAGCGAGTTAGAAAGAAAGAGATTTCACTTAATCAACAAAAAGCTGGTGTGTGATCACCACTGAAGGATCATGCGAGTCTCTGCCTGTTTTGCAGTCAGCTTTCACAACAGCATCACCCTGTGACATTCATCCATCCGCCAACTATTCCATCCTTTCAGGACAGTTACAGGCTGGCTCACTGCTTGGGGAAGACATAAAGAAAGAAAAAGAAACAAAGAGAGAAATGAAGTATTTTTTGAAGTGTAATCACTGTAGTAATGTAGGAAATGCGGCAACCAATTTGCGCACAGCAAGGCTCCACAAACAGCAATGTGATAATGATCAGATATTCTGTTTTCATGATGTTGTTTGAGGAACAAAAATTGACCAGGATACCAAGGAGAACTCCCCAGCTCTTCTTCGAATGGTGCCATGGGATCTTTCACATCCACCTGAGAGGTTTAACATCTCCTTTGAAATACGGCACCTCTGCCAGTGCATCTCTTGCCTGGTGAGGTAGAGCTGAGTGTCATCATCGTATATGTGGAACCTGATATTGTGTCTGCAGGTGATGTCACAGAGGGGAAGCATGCAGATGAGAAATAGGAGGAGGCCAAGGATGAATATTTGGGAATGCCTAGAAGTAACTGTGCAGGGTAGGAAGAGAAGCCATTGCAGGAGATTCTCTGGCTATGGCTGGATAGCTAAGAAGGGAACAGGCAGTTCATCTTAGCTGGACAATGGAGGAGAGGTGTTGGAGGAGGATGGCATGATCGATTGTGTCAAAGGCTGTGGAGGGGCTAAGAAGGATGAGGAGGGATAGTGCTTCACAGAGGTTGCCATTTGTGACTTTGATTAGGGCCATTTCGGTGCTGTGGCAGGGGCAGAAACCTGATTGGAGAGGTACAAATACGTGAAAAAAATGGGCATAGATTTGTTAGGCAACAACATGCTCAGGGACTTTGGAGAGCAAAAGGAGATTGCAGATGGGGTGGTAGTTTGCAAGGATAGATGGGTCAAGGATGGGGTGTTTAAGGAGTGTGGCGTGTTGATGGCAGATTCGAAAGGGAGAGGGGGACAATACCTGGTATGAAGTGTGGCCACAGTAATGAGAGAAGTTGCTGGGAGGAAAGAATAGAAAATGTTGCTGGTGACTGCTGTGAAGGGAGCAAGGAAGAAGTGAGCGTGTGATTGTAATGAGAATGAGAGGCGATTCAGTATGGCCGTGTGATGGGCAGCGAAGGATGTGATGCAGGGGTGGTGGCATTCTGAGCACTGGGGGAGAAGGGGAGGAAGGACTGTTGCCAGGTATTATTGAGAAAGGTGGGGAAAATGTAGAGCTACACTCACCCATTGGAGAATTCGCTGCACTAGATCCAGGTCCTGGGAGTGATGCTCCTGGAGCTGGTGATTACAGCCACCTTTCTCTAGGCTTGGTGGATGTTATGTTTGGGAATTTTTCTCCCACTCATCAGAAAGAGAACTTCATAAGAACATAAGAAATAGGAGCAGGAGTAGGCCATACGGCCGCTTGAGCCTGCTCCACCAAACTTCACTCCTTACCATCACCTCTTCAACCTGTGCCTCAAAGAAGGCCTCAGAGAAGCTGGTGCCTGCCTCACTCACTTGTCGATAAAAGAAGGCTGGCAGATTGCTGCAAGAACATCTGTGGGAGAGCTGAATTCCAGTTTTAAATAGGCCTCTGGAGGCCTGCTAGAAATTAGGTGGGCTTGCTGTTCCCGACATGGGAAACCTCGCCAATCAAATGTTGACGGGGCACAGGAGGTGAACTACTCCAGGACTGAAATCAGGGTCAGCGCATGTGTTTTGTACTTGCATCCCATTGTCACCCCCAACCCCCCCGCCACTGCCCCCCCCCCCCCCCCGCCACCCAGCCCCCGCTGCCCCACACGGCCAAAACCCAGATATGTTTAAAATCAACTGCCTTATTCCTTGTCTGCATTTTTTTTTCTGGTGATTGTCTTTAATGCCCCACCAAGTCCTCCATCCTAGTGTGCCTCACCCCTCCCTATCTCTACAAACTTCTCCAGCCCCACAAGACCTCCGAGATATCCGCACTCCTCTAATTCTGGCCTCTTCAGCATCGCTCCTCCATCAGTGGCAGTGCCAAGGCCACAAGATCTGGAATTCCCCCGCTAAACCTCTCTGTCTCTCTACCTCTCTTTCATCCTTTAAGATGCTCCTTAAACCTACCTCCTTGACCAAGTCTGCACTAATTTCTCCTTGTGCGGATCGGTGTCAAACTTTGTGTTGTATTGTGAATATAACATTATAACATCCTGTGAAGCACCTTGGGATATTTTACTACGTTAAAGGCGCTATGTAAATACAGGTTGTTGTTGTGAGTTAAAAGAAGCAAGGTTGATGCCAGTTCGCACTACTGTGTACCTCCTGGCCCTCCTCCACCACCTTCACGCTCTATCAATCTGACCTATTTCCTTCTTTTGGTGGCCAGTATCATTTTGTAAACATTTCAATGATGTAATTATTGTACAGTGAATGGTTAGCATCGTTTTCTGTTTGCCGTGGTTCTTAACTTTGTTTACAATGTCTTGGTGTTACAACTTACTGCAGATGGTAAATTAAATTGCAGTAGATCATAGCTGTCTACAGTGAGCACCAGGAGATTGTCCAAGATGCATTTGTACCTGACAGTCTGAGTATTTATGACTGTATTTTTCTTCTTCAGCACTTCTCTTCATTAGTATAACATGTTGCTCCTCCATTAATATCAGAACAACCAAGGACAAGGAAAGGCCATTCACTCCGTCAAAGCTGGTCCATCTCAGGCTCCCAGCCTAACATCTATATATTGAATGCACAAAATGTTTCTGTCTCTACAATCTCACCTGGACACTTATTCCAAGCAATTATTTCCCATTCAGTAACTGCCTAAAATCTGTTCTAAATTTATTTTTCACTAACCTAATGTTCCCTGGTATGACTTGCCTGAATTATGTGGAATAATGTTTTGGGTTGACCTCACAATACCATTTAATACTGTTTGAATGTATTTCCCGATTTCAGTGTTCATTGTCCTTGTTAAAAATATAGATGAGATTTTCCTTACATTTGTTTTTTTCAAATACAATGCTAACTTCACTTACGAGCTACTCGATATTGCTGTCGGGGTAAAGCATTGGGCTAGCAGCAATTGAGCAATCCTGGCCAGCAAAGTCAGGAGCCAATAGGGTAGACCCTGACAGTGGGTGATGGTGTAAAACATCACAGACCCAATCCACGTCCGGATCGGACTCAAGCAGGGCTGCGTCATTGCCTCAACCCTCTTCTCAATCTTCCTCGCTGCCATGCTCCACCTCACAGTTGACAAGCTCCCCGCTGGAGTGGAACTAAACTACAGAACCAGTGGGAAGCTGTTCAAACTTCTCCGTCTCCAGGCCAGGTCCAAGACCACTCCAACCTCTGTTGTCGACCTACAGTACGCGGATGATGCCTGCGTCTATACACACACAGAGGCTGAACTCCAGGACATAGTCGATGTATTTACTGAGGCGTACGAAAGTATGGGCCTTACGCTAAACATCAGTAGGACAAAGGTCCTCCACCAGCCTGTCCTCACCACACAGCACTGTCCCCAGACATCAAGATCCAAGGCGCGGCCCTGGACAACGTGGACCACTTCCCTTATCTTGGGAGCCTCCTATCAATAAGAGCAGGCACGGCCGACGAGATCCAATACCGCCTCCACTGCGCCAGTGCAGCCTTTGGCCGTCTGAGAAAAAGAGTGTTTGAAGACCAAGCCCTCAAAACTGTCACCAAGCTCATGGTCTATAGGGCCGTAGTAATACCCGCCATCCTGTATGGCTCAGAGATGTGGACCATGTACAGTAGACACCTCAAGTCGCTGGAGAAATACAACCAACGATGTCTCCGCAAGATCCTACAAATCTCCTGGGAGGACAGATGCACCAACACTAGCGTACTCGCCAGGCCAACATCTCCAGCATTGAAGCACTGACCACACTTGATCAGCTCTGCTGGGCAAGCCACGTAGTTCGCATGCCAGACACGAGACTCCCAAAGCAAGCGCTCTACTTGGAACTCGTCCACGGCAAACGAGCCAAAGATGGGCAGCGGAAACGTTACAAGGACACCCTTAAAGCCTCCCCGATAAAGTGCAACATCCCCACTGACAGCTGAGAGTCCCTGGCCAAAGACCGCCCTAAGTGGAGGAAGAGCATCCAGGAGGGCGCTATGCTCCTCAAGTCTCGTTGCCGGGAGCATGCAGAAATCAAGTGCAGGCAGTGGAAGGAGCGTGTGACAAACCAGACTCCCCACCCACCCTTTCCTTCAACCACTGTCTGTCCCACCTGTGACAGAGACTGTAATTCCTGTATTGGACTGTACAGTCACCTAAGAACTCATGCTAAGAGTGGAACCAAGTCTTCCTCGATTCCAAGGGACTGCCTATGATGATGATGAAAACGGGCCTTGGCGAGTCGCAAGTCCGTTCCACGACTCTCCCGATTGAAGTTGATACACTCATAATAAAGGTGGAAATTGAGTACTGTGTACAATGAGCAAGTGTGACCTTAGCTCCTTTAATAACATTCCAAAGGGCAGGTACCTTGTGGGTGGCCTGCTTATATACTGTGTTCCCAAGGGATGCTGGGATCCCTTGGGACTCTAACAGGAGGGCCCTCTGGTGGTTAGGTGTCATTCAGGTTACAAAGGGTTAAATACATAACATCACTCCCTCATGAAGTCAACAGTACACTTATTTACAAGGTGAGACGATCTGGGGCTTTACGCTCCTTTGTCGATCGTCTCATTACAAGTGCGGGTGTGGGTGGGTTGGTCAGTTCTTCACTGGGCTGTTGGGCAGCCGGCCTTGCCGGGCTGCTGGGGATGAGTTTGGTTTCGTGATCAACCATGATGTCAGTTGCCACTTGTGTGTGTGTGTTGGAGGGTCAAAGTTGGTGGTGTCCTCTTTGGGTTGTTCGTGGCTGTTGGTGAACCGCAAGTTGATTTGGTCCAAATGTTTTCTGTGTGTTTGTTCATTGGCCAATTTGACCTGAAACATCCTACTCCCCTCTTTGGCTGTGACTGTGCCAGCGAGCCATTTGGGACCATGTCCATAATTGAGCACAAACACAGGATCATTGATCTCAATATCGCGTGCCAAATTTGTTGTTGCCGCTTGCCCTCGAAGTGATCATGGAGATCAGGGTAGACAAGATAGAACCTTGTTTTGAGCGCCCTTTTCATGAGCAGCTCGGCTGGGGGAACCCCGGTGAGTGAGTGGGGTCTGGTGCGGTAGCTGAGCAGCACTTGGGACAACCGGGTCTGCAGGGAGCCTTCCAACACACGTTTCAGGCTTTGCTTGATGGTCTGAACTGCCCGTTCTGCCTGGCCGTTGGATGCGGGCTTGAACGGGACAGATGTGATGTGTTTGAACCCATTGCGGTCATGAATTCCTTGAATTCAGCACTGGTGAAGCACGGCCCGTTGTCACTGACTAGGACATCGGGCAAGCCGTGCGTAGCAAACATGGCTCGTAGGCTTTCAATAGTGGCCGTGGATGTGCTTACAGACATTATTACACATTCAATCCATTTTGAGTACGTTTCCACAACAATCAAAAATATTTTGCCTAGAAATGGGCCCGCATAGTCTACATGGATTCTCGATCATGGTTTTGAGGGCCACAACCACACACTTAGCGGTGCCTCTCTGGGTGCATTGCTCAGCAGAGAGCAAGTGTTGCACTGGCGCACGCATGACTCTAAATCTGAGTCGATGCCAGGCCACCACACATGGGATCTGGCTATGGCTTTCATCATTACAATGCCTGGGTGGGTGCTGTGCAGTTCACCTATGAATGTGTCTCTGCCTTTCTTGGGCAAGACCACGCGATTGCCCCACAATAGACAGTCCACCTACAGGGACAACTCGCCTTTGCGTCTGTGGAATGGCTTAATCACCTCCTGCATCTCCACTTGGACACCGGACCAGCTCCCATGGAGGACACAGTTTTTTACCAAGGACAGTAAAGGGTCCTGGCTGGTCCAGGTCCTGATCTGGCGGGCCGTAACGGGGGACTTTTCGTTCTCGAATGCCTCCATGACCATGAGCAAGTCAGCTGGCTGTGCTGTTTCCACCCCGGTGGTGGGCAATGGCAGCCGACTGAGAGCATCTGTGCAGTTCTCTGTGCCTAGTCTGTAGCAGATTACATACTTGTATGCCGACAGCATGAGTGTCCATCTTTGGATGCGGGCAGAGGCATTGGTATTCACCTGGCTCGAAATTTCTGTGCAACTGCTGTGAGACCCGTATTCTATTATCGAATCATCGGGGTAGAAATTGTTTTAAAGCGCAGAATGGGCACTGCGCTCGGAGCACAAGCGATCACATAGATGCAACGAAGGCCCCAAATTGGTCCCTGGTGGTTCATTGGCAGCATGACCAACAGGGGGCGCCAAAGTCGCCATTTAAAGGCAGCCGGCGTCACTTTAAGGGGGAGGTGCACCTTGGCCGCAGGCAACTGTGACTGAAGTTTTGTGACAATGGCAGGCAGAGCTGAAGGTGCAAGAAACCTCCCCCCACCCCACTACCTCCAGCCTCAACCTGCTGCCATTTTTCAGATGCAGCTTTAGAGATGTTGATGGAGGGGATCAGCATGAATTTTCTTTCCACCAAGACAGGAAACTATCCAGGCAAGCTGCCTGGAGGGAGTGGTCAGTGGCTGAGCGGGTGACCACCAGAAGCATTGCCCCCAGGACAACCTTTTCCTCTCCCCGCTTCCTATCATCATCATCATCATCATCATCATCATCATCATAGGCAGTCCCACGAAATCGAGGAAGACTTGCTTCCACTCTAAAAATTAGTTCTTAGGAATTACAGTTTCTGTCATAGCTGGGGCAGACAGCGGTTGAAGGAAAGGGTGGGTGGGACTGGTTTGCCGAACGCTCCTTCCGCTGCCTGCACTTGTTTTTCTGCATGCTCTCGGCGACGAGACTTGATGCACTTCATCCACTTAGGGCGGTCTTTGCTCAGGGACTCCCAGGTGTCGGTGGGGATATTGCATTTTATCAGGGAGGCTTTGAGGGTGTCCTTGAAGCGTTTCCTCTGCCCACCTTGGCCTCCTCCATCCGCCTCCAATCACTGCAGCACACTTCAGGCGAGGCTATCACCTTTAATGACCTGTGTCTGCACACCAAGGTCTCTCTGCTACTCAACTCCATCTAAAACTTTTCCATTAAAGATGTATTTACTATCTCTAACCCCTCTCCCTTCATCATGACATGAAAGGGCTTCCATCCCATCAGTTTGCAGCGGGTCTGATAGAATCATGCGCAGGAATACCAGCTACCCTGGCCACTCAAAGCATCCAAACCATTACCCACATCTCCACGCATTGTTCGGCACAGTTTATACTGTCCCAAAAATAAATGCTGCACTCAGATTGAGTCCTATGTAGACCAAATTGGCAAATTACTGGGCATTGTCCAGGGAGAAGGAAATGTGTCACTGGGATAAATGCAAGAAAATACAGAAGCACTTCAAAAAGGTGATCAGAAGAGGTGAAGAGAAAACTAGAAAAGGCAGAGCTGCTGAGGCTCAGTCTAACAATAAAACATTCCTTCAGTGTCACATCAACAAAAGGGCAGTCAGAGAAAGTGTGAAAACCATAAGATATACAAATGAACTTGAAACACAAAAAGGATGAACACAATGCAGTAAATATTTTAAATGAATACGTCCTCTGAGTATTCACAAGGGCAATGAGGGTAATTTTAACAGGTGTAATTAGCATGCACCACCTTTCTGAATCATGGGAGAAATACAAGCAGCGATTTATAACTCAAATTGTCGGCATCCAGAAATGCTAAAGAGGTTCATCCAGGCAGTCCAACCTAGCTGCATCATCCACATTTATAAAACACTGATTTAGCCTCAGCTGAAGTATTGTGGCCAATTCTAGGCACCATACCTTACCTTTGCTAATCTTGTAAGGTCATTGATTTTTTTTTTGGCATAGCAGTCATGTCCTGGGGGCGATCTTTCTGGTGCTCACACTTTAGGGGTCAGGCCAGCGATTGTCGGAGTCGGCAGCGAGGAGGGACTACAATTTGTTCAATTTGTTCATGTTGGAGTTCTGTGCATGTGGCTGGGAATGGTGCCGGACGAGGGGTGGTGCCGAGAAGATTTATCAGAAAGGTACCAGAAATGCGGGCCTTCAGTTATGTGGGAAGACTAGAAAAGACTTTATAGATGTGTTCAAAATCATGAAATGTTTTGATAGAGTAAATAAGGAGAAACTGTTTCCAATAGCAGGAAGGGTTGGTAACCAGAGGACACAGATTTAAGGTACAGATTGAACCTCTCTTATCCTGCACCCTCGGAACCTGGCCTGTTCTGAGGGATTTTGCCGGATGAGGGGTGGTCACGTTAAATTGCATCGTATAGGTACTGAGCAAGGGGATATCTGGGCTGGCTGGCTTGGGGCTGGGTGTGCGGCAGAGAGATCGTGGAGCGGGGGTGGGGTTGGGGCGGTGGATCACGGGGTCAGGCCAACGATTGTGGGAGTCAGCAGCGAGGAAGAACTTCAATTTGTTCAATTTGTTATGTTGGAGTTCTGTGCATGTGGCCGGCAATGGTGCCGGACGAGGGGTGTTGCCTGATAAGGGAGGTTCAAACTGCAATTTGCAAAAGAACCAGAGGTGAGATGAGGAAAAAATTTTTACCCAGCGAGTTGTTAAGATTTGGAATGCACTACCTGAAAGGGATTCATTCGTAACTTTTAAAAGGGAATTGGATGAATATTTGAAGGGAAAGGTATGCAAGGCTATGGGGAAAGAGCAGGGAACTGTGCTGTATCAATCTATGATTCCATGATGTTTATTTAGTGCCAGACAGGGTGTCTGCAGGCTGGGCAGCAGATACAGTGCCACCTAAACTTGCAAAATCTTAAAAGTATTTATCTACTTTGTTGAAAACGATGGCCCATATCTGACAACTATGGTAAGGCAGTGGTTACAGGTACTGGACTAGCATCCCAGGGATTGCGACTGGACTAGACATTTTTGATGAGGCGACACTTCTGTGGTGTACAAGACAGCTTGATTTCCCCTCACCTGATAACTGAGCAGTGCCTTGTCATCAGAATACAGTTGTCACAATCTTCCCACTTGCATTTTCCAGGAATTTTTAAAATTTAAATCCTTTGCTTGCTCTCGCTTATGCAAATTCAGGAGCGTAAATGCTTCTTTGTGCCAGTTCAATGCTGCTCAATGTGTAAAACAGTTGTCATTGCTTCAGTCGTCAGCCCACTGTGCTAATGGTAAATGGTCCTGCACCAAAAAAAACCCCCCAGGGGCTTAAAAGGCAGAAGAAGATTCTTCCATAACATAGGAACATAGGAACAGAATGAGCCCCTCAAGCCTGTTCCGTCATTCAACGAAATCAAGGCCGATTATAACTGTTCAACCATCGGTGGCCGTGTCTTCAGCTGCGTTGGCCCCAACCTCTGGAATTCCCTCCCCAAACTTCTCCGCCTCACTACCTCTCTCTCCTCCTTTAAGACGCTCCTTAAAACCTACCTCTTTGACCAAGCTTTTGGTCATCTGCCGTAATTTATTTTTATGTGGCTCGCTGTCAAATTTATTTGTTTTGTCTCATAACACTCCTGTGAAGCGCCTTGGGAAGTTTTACCGTGTTTTTCCATCCATCTGCCTTGGCTCCATATTGCTTTATACCCCTGGCTAGCAAAAAGCTATCGACCTCAGATTTTAAATTATTAGTTGTGCTGGCATCCACTGCTTTTTGTGTGAGAGCGTTCCACACTTCTACCACCCTTTGCGCGAAGAAGTGTTTCCTAACCTCTCGCCTGAATGGCCTGGCTCTGATTTTAAGGTTATTTCCCATTGCCCTACACGCCCCCACCAGCGAATGAGTTTCTCTTGCAATCAATTCCTTTCAAATTCCTAACAGCCTCAATCAAATCACCTTTTAACCTTTTATATTCCAGGGAATACAAGGCTAGTTTATGTAATCTAACCATTGGAGCCCTGGTAACATTCTGGTGAATCTCTGCTACACTCCTTCCAAGGCCAGTATATCCTTTCTAAGATGTGGTGCCCAGAACTGTGCATAATACTCTAGATGTGGTCTAACCAGAGTGCTGTATAGCTGTAGCAAAGCTTCCTCCCCTCAATATTCTAGCTCTCTAGTTATAAAGGCTATCATTCCATTCGTCTCTTTGATTATTCTTTGTACTGGACTACTACATTTTAGTGATTTATGTATATGGACCCCTAAATCTCTTTGGATCTCTACTGTTCCTAGCTATTCACCATTTAAATACTCAGGCGGCCCGGTGTCAATTTTAAAAATCTCATAATGCTCCTGCGAAGCGCCTTGGATGTTTCACGACGTTAAAGACTCTATATTAATACAAGTTGTTGTTGTTGTTGTAAACAATACCAGGAATATTCAAGTAACCCACTTGAATAGCTTACCAGCAGCAATTTCTAGGCTGTGATAATCAAATATATGTGTCTCATATGGCCGTTGTCATTGTCTCTGCATTGTGCTTTATCAAACTGAAATGCTGTGGCACCCAAAATTTTAGATCTTACAGATTCCACGCTTCACTTCTCATTTTTATTTCTCATGTGTGGGCACACATGGAGAATCGTGGCAATCTGCTATACGGATGCTAATTATAGTTACAAACTTAGATGATGACCTTGCCTAACATCTCGGCTGTTGATGGATTACACAATGGCTAACAAGCCAAATTCTGCTGATGAATGAATCACTGGTTACAATAGATCTGTGGGTCACCTCCAGTCTGTATACTAAAGTCTAAATTTGAGTCATAACTGCAAATCGTGAGCTAACTCACAGTCACTGCATGTTCACCCAAAAATATTCATTTGTTTTCATTTGGACCTAAATTTTAAGTGTATTCAGCAAGGCTGAAATGCATCTTAAAAAAATAGATGGTGCACTTTTGCTTGCAACTATAATTGGTTATATATAAATATAAAAGGCTAGGACTTATAATGAGTGAATTTTCTATTGGAAAAATAAACCAAAAAAAAATCAAAGGCAGCACGTCAATCAAAATGATGAAATAAATGCAAAACTAAAATTTCTTGGACTTTATGAAAATTACAGTGAATCTTCAGTGGTAGCAAAAGCTTGATAAAAGTCCAATTGTACTTTGCTTGGACAGCTAGTGTTAATCTTCCAAGTAAAAGCAGGACATGCTGGGAATAGCAGCTCTACCAACATCAAAAAAGAGAGAAGACATTACATTTTAGTGCCGCTTACCACAGCATATTGAAGAAGAAGAAATAAAGTTAGGGCCATAATATAATAAGATGAACACACGAAGGACATGTTGATTGCTCTAGACAATTCTGTTTTCTTTCTTTCTACTCAATTGTTTCACACTACAATTATGCAAGAGGTGACTTGAATACAAGTATTAAAGTGCTGAGTTAAAAATAAGCTCAATCCACTGAGACATCTCGGGGCTTTGTACAAATGTATGAACAACTGATGGAGTGACATTTTATACATAATTCTATGTAGTTGTTTCAATTTGTGCAGTTGCTCTAAACCAATTGTGCCCCAGCTACACTGAGTTTTCCCTACCACTTGTGGTAAAGTAAGCTATCACGGGGGAAGAACTGCTCTGCTTTCTATATGTAGGGACATCGTAGGCCTGTTTCTGATTATTTCCTGAGGTCCATATTCTAGTGAAATTGTAATCACGTTACTTTTGAATATTGTTCTGATTTCACCAGAACTATTGACCAAAAGGAACACATTGTGATGTCACTAACACATAATTCTTCACAGCACCTCCTGGAATCACATAACACAGAAGAGGGCCATTCGGCCCATCGTGCCTGTGCCAGCTCTTTGAAAGAGTCCCACTTCTGTGCTGTATGATTCTACGAGATGCTGTGAAGAATTATGTGCCAGTGACATCAAAATGTCTTCCTTTGGTCATTAGTTCTGATGAAATCATAAAAATATTCAAAAGTAACGTGGTTATAATTTCCCTAGAATATGGACCTCAGGACATAATCATAAGTGATGAGTTTCCTGCCTCCGAGCAGGAAGACTATGGGTTCAACCCCCATTCCAGGCAGTCCTGGTGAGCAGATACCAGAGTTCCATTCTCTGAATACTGGGTTGACATCCAGCTGCTGTCTAATGGGAGTGAATTGGGGCCGCCTCCTGTTGTAGCCCAGGCAAGTGGGAGACTTGAGCTCTGAGCTTGGTATAATGGGTTGACATTTAGAGGGATGCTCGTGTCTGATGGGAGTGAAGTGGTGACTCCCCTCGCCCCCCCAGACACATGAAATAACCAGTCCTCTTGGTAGCGTAATGTGAGGCAGGCTAACGACCTATCCAAGTAAAAAGGGACTTCATTACAGAAATAATCCAGAGCACGATCTGCTGGATGGAAGATAGACACAGAAGAGAAGGAGGAACATTATAGTTTGTGGACTAATTGAGCATAATGGTCTTTTCTGACTGTGTACAATCCTCGATTCCGATACTCTTTATTGCAGCCGACTTTCACTTGCTGTGCCTTCAGCTGCCAAGGCCCTATGCTCTGAAATTCACTCCCTCTCTACCCCTCCTCCTTTAAGATGCTTTTAAAGCCTATCTCTTTGTTCAAGAGTTTGGTTACCTGTCCCAATATCTCCTTATGTGGCTCAGAGTTAAATTGTGTTTGATAATGCTCCTGTGAAGCACCTTGGGATGGTTTACTACGTTAAAGGCGCGCTATAAATGCAAGTTGTTGTTGTTTTATCCTACATCTGAGAGGAGCCCAGTTCATATATGGTTCTTGACAGACGGCAACAACAGCACTATTTCAGCTCTGAGGTGCAGTGTCTGAAAGCTGAGGATACGTGGGATCGTTGAGAATATTTGTCCTTGGAGGTTGTAATTGTTGAGGTTTATAAATGAATCATGGTTTATCCTGCACCATTCAACTCACAGCAGGAAGTGGCTCCAATTTCCACTTCTGCTAAGCTACTCATCTATTCCTATGCATAGTGATTAATTTGTATTAATTCATTCTTAACATATGCTTCCTGGTTGTGTACTATGGATCAGTGTAATCCTTATTCAAATCCCTATTTGAATTGTCTATCAGTTTGAAGTGTGCTTCTCCTTTCCTTTGGCTACTACAGTATACGGACGACGCTTGCGTCTGCGCACATTCAGAGGGCGAACTCCAAGCCATCGTCAACATCTTCACCGAGGCGTACAGAAGCATTGGCCTTCCATTAAGACAAAGGTCCTCCGCCAACCTGACCCTGCCTCACAGCACTGCCCCCCGATCATCAAAATCCATGGCGCAGCCTTGGACAACGTGGACCATTTTCCATACCTCGGGAGCCTACTATCAGCGAGGGCAGACATTGACGACGAGGTCCAACATCGCCTCCAGTGCACCAGCACAGCCTTCGGTTGCCTGAGGAAGAGAGTGGTTGAAGACAAGGACCTCAAATCTGGCACCAAGCTTATTGTCTATAGGGCAGTAGTGATTCCCGCCCCCCAAATGGCTCAGAGATGTGGACCATATACAATAGACATCTCAAAGTGCTGGAGAAGTACCACCAATGCTGCCTCAGCAAGATCCTGCAAATTCACTGGAAGGATAGTCGCACCAACGTCGGTGTTCTTGATCAGGCCAACATCCCCAGCAACCCCCGCATCGAAGCACTGACCACACTCGACCAGTTCCGTTGGACGAGCCACATTGTCCGCATGCCCGACACGAGACTCCCAAAACAAGTGCTCTACTCGAAACACCTACATGGCAAGCGAGCCCCAGGTGGGCAGAGGAAACGTTCCCTCAAAGCCTCCTTGATAAAGTTCAACATCCCCACCGGCATCTGGGAATCCCTGGCTCAAGACCGCCCTAAGTGGAGGAAGAGCATCCGGGAGGGCGCTGAGCACCTCGAGTCTCGTTGCCGAGGGCATACAGAAACCAAGCGCAGACAATGGAAGGAGCGTGCGGCAAACCAGACTCCCCACCCACCCTTTCATTCAACGACTGCCTGTCCCACCTGTGACAGAGACTGTAATTCCCATATTAGACTGTTCAGTCACCTGAGAACTCACTTTTAGAGTGGAAGCAAGTCTTTCTCGATTTCGAGGAACTGCCTGTGATGATGACTTACATAAAATTACTTAAAATATACAGCATAGAAACAGGCCTAACTAGTCTGTGCTGGGTATACTCCGCACAAGTCTACTTAACTCATCACCAAGTGAGTTTATTGCTGATTCTGCATAGTTTCTGAGTAGAAAGGTTTAGGTTTGTGAGGTTGTGTTTCACATTGTGGTGTATGAAATGATACAATGAACTCTGTACTGTGAGCCAGCGACTAGGTGTAACCTGGTCAGTCTTCAATGGCTTCCAGAAGTGAAGATACAAAGGTGAAGTTCAGGTTATATACCGGGTCCAGCACGAGGGTACCTATGACCCTAGGACCTCCGACGGTAGTGCCCCCTGGAACATTACATTATTCCCCCCCTCCCAGTTGTTGGCACAAGTCCATATTACAAGTTCAGACGGTCCGGAGCCCTTCGCTCCCTGGTTGACCGTCTCAGTACAATCCCAGTGCTTTCCGAGTCTCTCACGACTTGGGGCTGGGCGTTGACCACAGTGGGTTCTTCTGATGGCTGGACGTGAGTTGGTTGGTCATCTAAGCTCGTGGTGTCTTCTTCCAACTGTTCCGGTTCGTCAGTGTGTCTTAGCTTGATTTGCTAATGTGTTTCCTGCACATCTGCCCATTCTTGAGCTTAACCATAAACACCTGGTTACCCTCCTTATCCGTAACATTGCTCGGGAGCCACTTGGGCCCTTGACCATGGTTAAGTACATACACTGGATCATTTACAGATATGTTGCGTGACACTGTGGCACGATCGTGATGCCATTGCTGGCGTTGACGTTGGGTTTCGACATGATCATTAAGGTCAGGATGGACTAGAGAGAACCTGATTTTGAGGCCTCTCTTCATCAATAGTTCCGCAGGCAGGACCCCGGTGAGCGTGTGTAGACTTGTCCTGTAACTAAGCAGTATGCGTGACAGGCGTGTCTGCAAGGAACCGTGAGTTACGCATTTCAGGCTCTGCTTGATGGTTTGAACTGCCCGCTCCGCTTGACCATTGGATGCGGGTTTGAATGTGGCTGACCTCACGTGTTTTATGCCATTGTGTTTCATGAACTCTTAAAACTCCAGGCTCGTGAAACATGGTCCATTGCCACTGACAACGATGTCTGGCAGACCATTTGTGGCAAACGTGGCTCTCAGGTTCTCAATGGTGGCAGTGGAAGTGTTGGATGACATGATGAAACATTCTACCCATTTGGAATATGCATCCACCACCACAAAAAACATTTTAACGAGGAAGGGGCCCGCAAAGTCGATGTGGATTCTAGAGCACGATTTGGATGGCCATGACCACAGACTGAGCAGAGCTTCCTTTGGGACATTGCTTAACTGCATGCAAGTGCTGCACTGATGCACGCATGACTCTAAGTCCGAGTCAATGCTAGGCCACCAAACATGAGACCTGGCGATGGCCTTCATCATGACAATACCGGGATGCGTACTATGTAACTCCCATACAAATCTCGCCCTGCCTTTCTTGGGCATTACAACATGATTAACCCACAGTAAACAGTCGGACTGGATGGAAAGCTCATCTTTGCGACGGCTGTATGGTTTGGTTTCATCACCCATTTCCTTGGGGATGGTTGACCAGTCCCCGTTAAGAACCAATGTTTTACAACCGATAGGGCCGGATGCTGGCTGGTCCAGGTCTTAACTTGTTGAGCAGTGACAGGTGACCCTTCACTCTCAAAGGCATCCATGACCATAAGTAGCTCTGCGGGCATTGGGGTTTCCATCTCCGGTGTGGGCAATGGTAACCGGCTCAATGCATCAGTGCACTTGTTGGTGCCTGGTCTATGGTGAATGACATAATCATAAGCAGATAATGTCAGTGCCCACCTCTGGATGCGGGAAGACGCGTTGGTTTTGATACCTTTGTGTTCTGAGAACAACGATATAAGCGGCTTGTGATCGGTTTCCAGCTCGAAGCGAAGCCCAAACAGGTACTGGTGCATTTTTTTTACCCCATAAACACGTGCTAAAGCCTCTTTACCATGCCATAGGCTCTTTCCGCCTTGGACAGGCTTCGAGATGTGTATGCAACTGGTTGTAGTTTGCCTGACTCATTGGCTTGCTGGAGTACGCAGCCGACCCCATTGGACGACGCATCACAGGTCAAAACTAGACGCTTGCATGGGTCATACAGTACCAGTAGCTTTTGGGAACACAACAGATTTCTAACCTTCTCAAAGGTTCTGTCTTGAAGTTCACTCCACACCCAGTCGTTTCCTTTCCTGAGCAGCTTGTGCAAAGGCTCTAATACTGTGCTCAATTTGGGTAAGAAGTTACCGAAGTAATTGATAAGACCCAGGAACGAACGCAGCTCCTTGGGCCTAGGCGCATTTTTGATGGCCTCTGTTTTCGCATCTGTAGGCCTGATTCCGTCTGCAGCAATCTTTTGTCCAAGGAATTCGACCTCTGGTGCCATGAAAACGTACTTCGAATGTTGCAGCCTGAGTCCCACTTTGTCCAAACGACGCTGAACCTCTTCCAGATTGTGCAGGTGCTCGGCAGTGTCATGACCTGTGACTAGGATGTCGTCTTGGAATACTACGGTCCTGGGGACAGATTTCAACAGGCTCTCCATGTTTTTCTGAAATATAGCTGCCGCCGAACGAATTCCAAAAGGGCACCTGTTGTAAATAAACAGTCCTTTGTGCGTGTTGATGCACATAAGTTTCTTTGATGATTCAACCAGTTCCTGTGTCATGTAGGCTGACGTTAGATCCAATTTGGTGAACGATTTTCCCCCGGCTAGCATTGCAAACAGGTCATCAGCTTTCGGTAGTGGGTACTGATCTTGTTTCGAAACTCAGTTGATCATGACCTTTAGTCTCCACAAATCCTGACTATGCCTTCGCTCTTTAACACTGGAACAATGGGGCTGGCCCATTCATTAAATTCCACCGGTGAGATGACCCCCTCGCTTTGTAGCCTGTCCAATTCGAGCTCGACCTTTTCTCTCATCATGTACAGGACCGCCCTGGCTTTGTGATGGATGAGCCTTGCGTCTGGGTGTAGGTGAATCTGCACCTTGGCTCCCTTGAAGCTGTCAATTCCTGGTTCAAACAGTGAAGGAAATTTCCTCAGCACTTGAGCACACAAATCATCATCCACTGATGACAAAGCTTTGATATCGTACCATTTCCATTTTATTTTCTGGAGCCAACTCCTGCCGAATAACGATGGGCCGTTGCCCGGGATAATCCATAACGGTAGATCATGAACCGCTCCCTCGTATGACACTCTTACTGCTGCACTACCGATCACTGGTATGAGCTCTTTGGTGTAGGTACACAACTTTGCATTTATTGGACTCAGCTTGGGTCTCTCTGCCTTGGTCTCCCACAGCTTTTCGAAAGTCCTCTGGCTTATTATTGATTGACTTGCACGTGTGTCTAATTACATGGATAGCGGCACGCCATTTAATTTGACCTCCATCATTGTCGGTTGGCTCTTTGTTAGTAATTTTACCTCCATCATTATTGGTTGGCACTTTGTTAGGAACGCACGTACGCTATACACTTCCTCCTCGGAGCTCTCAAATGTCTTGGGCTGTATCGCCAGATCCATGCTGAATTGATCATCATCCACGTGGTGTGTCACAGCTCGCTTGCTCTGCTGTGGACACGTCTGCTGAAGATGCCCCGTCTTCACACACCCTCTGCATACATACTGCCTGAAGTGGCACTTAGGGAGTCAGTGATTGCCCCCGCAACGTCAACACATTGAGCTCGGATTTGCGCCCGATGGCGGGCTTTGAGCGGCTCCCGTTCTTGCATACGCAGTTGAGTAGGCCCCCCCATGGCAAACTTTGAGCAACTCCTGGTCTTGCAGACGCAGTCGAGTAGGCCTTGCCATGTTCAGCTCTGCCTGCCGTCGATACAATTTTGTGCACAGTACTTGCTATGGAGTTCCTGTTTTGTTGCGATATCTGCTTCGTGCTTTTCTGCATGGACCTGCAAGCCTGGGCGATGGTGATGACCTTGCTGAGGTCCGGCGTCTCCGCAGACAGCAGCTTACTTAAGATCGCCTCGTGGTTGACCCCGATCACAAAAAAATCACGCAGCATGTCTTCCAACGCAGGCCCAAATTTACAAGGCCCTGCAAGAAGTCTCAGGTTGGCAACAAATGCCGCTATGTCCTGGCCTTCTGGACGAACGTGCATATAGAAGCGATGTCTGGATATGAGGATTCCTTCCGTGGGTTTAAGGTGTTCCCGAACTAGAGCACACAGTTCTTTGTAAAGTGGATGAGAGCAGATTTTTGATGAGTGCATAGATCGTGGGGCCACAGACGATGAGAAGAACTGCCCTGCGCTTCTCTGCATCCTTGTCTTTGTTTAGTTAATTTGCCACGAAATACTGGTCAAGACGATCCGTGAAATCTCCCCAATCCTCTCCCTCATTGAATCTCTCAAGAATTCCAACAGTACTCGATCGTGTTGTGCTCGCCATATTTTTGCGTGGGTTCGTATTTGCCTCGTCGCCAATTGTGGTGTATGAAATGATACAATGAACTCTGTACTGTGACTAAGTGTAACCTGATCAGTCTTTAATGGTTTCCAGAAGTCAAGATACAAAAGTGAAGTTCAGGTTATATACCGGGCCCAGCACGAGTGTACCTATGACCCTAGGACCTCCGACGGTAGTGCCCACTGTTGGTGGGCAGACCTTATGTACATACATTACACACATCAGTGTGCCATGAAACAGAAATGCATTTGGTGATTGCTAGGGTCGTCTGTAAAACTGTCTGCACTTTGCAGTACTCACAGTAATGTTGAAATAAATATGATAATGGTACAGCTTCTTTTAGGTTGGAAATTGCTCCTTGCCCTAATCCCAGAATAGTTCTACAGCACTGAGCAACAACAATTTCTTGGCAATGACTCTCCGACATTCGTCCCACGAGGATCGCGTTTTAACTGAAGAGGGCTACGGCACTCAAGCAAATAAATTGAAGCTACTATTTTCAATTATCTCAGTCAGTTTAACTCCTTCATGATAATTTGTTTGTGGCCATTGTACAAATTACAAGATATATTAAAGATATGAGATTCTGAGGGGGCTTGACAGGGTCGATACAGAGAGGATGTGTCCCCTCGTGGGGGTATCTAGAACTAGGGGACATAGTTTCAGAATAACGGGGCACCCATTTAAAATGGAGATGAGGAGGAATTTCTTCTCTCAGAGGGTTATGAATCGTTGGAATTCTCTACCCCAGAGAGCTGTGGAGGCTAGGTCATTGAATATATTTAAGGTGGAGAAAGACAGATTTTTGAATGATAAGGGAGTCAAGGGTTATGGGGAGCGGGCGGGGAAGTGGCCAGGATCAGATCAGTCACGATCTTATTGAATGGCGGAGCAGGCTCAAGGGGCCAAATGGTCTATTCCTGCTCCTATTTCTTATGTTCTTATGCCGAGAGGTGAGATGAGGCATCATGCCCGCCTGTTATAGTCCCCACCTGATTAATTTCCATTGATCCTGTGGCTTCACTCGCTGGAACCAGTGTGTGTGGGGGGTGGTTAAAAGCCCGACATTTCACCCTGCAACTGAATGCACCAAAATCACATATTCTGGTATTCCGGCAAAAAACAAAAGCAACTGTCAATTAACTCGTCGATGGTGCATCAACAGCAATCTCCAGTCTTATGTTGTTTATATGTGGAGGGGAGAGTAGGAAAGAGAGACAAAAGGAGAAGGCCACAGTTCTGGATCCAACTCTATAGCTTGACGTGAATTAGGCTATGAAGTATCTACCTGCCCATACTTCAATAATCTTTATACCAATGATTTCACTTTTCAGCAAATAAAATATTCTACGAATTGGTTATCTTTATCAGAAATAAGGTGCTAATTGATTAATGTGGCTCTTACTTTCCCTCATGTCTTTTCCTCATTGTAATAGGTTAATGCAATCAATCATCTTTAGCAATGGGCATTGTCCAGAAGGTTGTTCCAGCAAACAGAAGTGGAATACAAATGCTTTTGGACAGACAGCTATCTATTACACTGTTGCTTTCCAGCGAGTGATAGATTCCATGGATTTCAAGGGGGAGAGCAAGAAGTTCACTCAACAGTAGCTAGATCTTTGCTGTTGCAGGAATCATTTTGACAAGACGAGAGATTTTTCTAAAGTGTTACACACCCTGATTATCAATCAAACAAGGTTAATTGCTTAACTTCTGAATTACCAAATTCTGTAGATGACCTTTGCCTGATGGAGGAGATGAAAAGAATGCAGATTACATAAATTAAACAGATGCATTTAATGTTCCATGAATAATTCAGTGCAGAGAACACATTTCCGATACAGACAAAATAAGTCTGTTATTTAATTTAATAAGACTGATCGATCTGAGAAATTGGTAAACTGCTGCGTTAAGTTTCAGAGGACAGCAAAGAGGTGATTACGGATAGCTACTAAAGTAATCGTAACTTTGTTCCATTTCTTCTATGCGGTGCTCAAAGAAAGGACACAATTAATTTTCAACTGAAATGACGCCAGCCACAGGGAAGATGACAAAACGAAATGAGGAAATAAAGTCGGGGTGAAGTAAAATGGCCGAAAGCTTAATAGCACAGCAGCAACAACTTTGAGAGCAATTTGATGCAGTTTATAGTGTTTGCAAATCTGGCACATTAAAATTGTACAATTGGTGATAATCTTTGCAATTCCAGAAGGAATTGAATAAAAGATGAAAGTTGCTCTGAAAAAAAATATATGGGCTCAATTTTCCTGGGTCATTTGCGTTGTATTTTTGGCGCGCGCCGTTTTTTTTGGTGTATTTATTTTTTTCAAAGTTTTCCCTGTGATCTGCGCTGGCGTAACTGACTTAGTTTCAATTTTTCTAGACCAGTTTTCTTTTACGTTCTCTCATGTCTGCGCCGGTTTTTATAATTTTTCGCAGTTTTGCCAACATTTTTTCCTCCTAGGTCGGCGTCTCTGGCCACTCCTGAAAAACCTTCTGGGCACTTAAGAAAACCAGTGCACATTGATAAATCGGTGCTAAAAGACGCCATTGTCTTTAATCGAAGATTTCGGAGGGAGTCAAGGACACCGTAAAAATCAATAATAAAGTTCAGCTTTTTTTACCTGTCAACGTAGTAAATGGAAGTTTGTTGCTTTTCAGAAGTTTCTTTTTTTTTAAACTCACTCACACGCCACCACCGAATGTCTTGAAGCAGGGCGGGAGGGTTGTAGCTTTGGCTAGCAGAATCGGCCCCCCGCTCGGCCACAGGGGCTTGGGGCTCAGCTGGAAAACAAGCCCTGTGGGGTGGGGGGGAGGGGGGAGAGAGCGAAGTGCCGATCGGAAGGTTTCTGAAGACTGCAATGAGTGGGTGGGGGGTGGGTGGGGGTTGCGGGGGAGGAAGAGAGGAGAAGAGGAGAAGTCACAAGGCCTTGGGTGTCGTCCATCCATACAGACCTTGGGGAGAGAGAGAACTGTGAACCTGACCTGCCTGCTTTCCTGCCGTTTTGAGCTTCTTTCAAAGGTAAAATTTAAGTATGGGGGCAATACTGACAATGCCATACCTTGTGCTAGCCTTCTGCATGATGGTGCTACATAGGAGACAACTGAATCAACGTCATTGCATGAGGAACATCAGAGCCCATAGGGTGCTGGGCAGGAGGTCTTATCCACCTCGGGTGTATCGAGACAGGCGTTCGTACCTGCACCTGAGAGATGCAGACTGTGTCAGAAGGCTGCGTTTCTGCAAAGACGTTATAACTGGGATCTGTGAGTTGGTCAAAGCAGACTTGCAACCTAGAAGCATCAGGAGGGCTGCTTTGTGAGTTGAAGTGAAGGTTGCAGCTGCACTTTCATTCTATGCCTCTGGTTCATTTCAAGCTACAACTGGGGATGTGTGCGCCATCTCACAACATGCAACACATGTCTGCATTTGCCAGGTGACTGCTGCACTATATGCACAGAGGAATGACTTCATAAAATTCCCCATGGCCGGCCAAGCAATGCATGACAGGGCTGTGGGCTTCTCCAGGTTTGCTGGCTTCCCAAAGGTACAGGGCTGCATTGATTGTACCCACATCGCCTTGCGAGCACCTTTGGAGGATTCCGAGATGTACAGGAACAGAAAAAGCTTCCACTCCATTAATGTACAGCTAGTGTGTAACGACATGCATCGTATCGTATCAGTCAATGCAAGATACCATGGGAGCACCCATGATGTGTTCATACTTTGCGACAGCATTATATCTGCCATGTTTCAGCAGCAGGCAGAAGGGCAGAGCTGGCTACAGGGAGACAAATGTTACGGCCTCGCCACCTGGCTCATGATGGCCCTACGCGTAACCCGGACGGAAGCTGACCGGGAATACGACGTCGCACATTGCGACGCGCAGCATCATAGAGAGGACCATTGGCATCTTGAAACAGCGTTTCTGATGCCTGGACCATTCAAGAGGCTACTTGCTATACACCCCTGAGACTGTCGGTCAGTTCATTGCTGTGTGCTGCATGTTGCATAATTTAGCCATCATGAGGCAGCAGCAGCTGATAGTAGAAGGTGAGAGAGGCTGATGATAATGATGAGGAAGATGCAGATGACGAGCAGGAGGATGAGGACGAGGAAGCCATGCAAGTGCCTGAGACCGGAGAATGACGTTGGAGGAGGGCGGACCATCGTGCCCCTTTAATGATTGCTCAAGCCTTGCACCAGCAGCTCATCCGTGAACGCTTTATTGCTGCCTGAGGGCTCAGTGACAACTATTCCACATGGACCATGTTGTAATCTACCAACATTTCCTGGATTCTGGGATGGTCCCAGCGAATTGGAAAACCTCAAATGTAACGCCCCTATTTAAAAAAGAAGGCTGACAAAAAGCGGGAAACTATAGCCCAGTTAGCCGAACACCTGTCGTTGGGAAATGCTGGAGTTCATTAATAAGGAAGCAGTTGCGGGACATTCAATCAAGCAGAGTCAGCATGGTTTTATGAAAGGGAAATCATGTTTGACAAATTTGCTGGAGTTCTTTGAGGATGTAATGAGCAGGGTGGATAAGGAAGAACCAGCGAATGTGGTGTATTTGGATTTCCAGAAGGCATTCGATAAGGTGTCACATAAAAGGTTACTGCACAACAGAAACATTCACAGGGTAATATATTAGCATGGATAGAGGATTGGCTAACTAACAGAAAACAGAGACTTGGGATAAATGGGTCATTTTCCGGTTGACAAGCAGTGACTTGTGGGGGTGCCGCAGGGATTGGTGCTGGGTCCTCAACTATTTACAATCTATATTAATGACTTGGATGAAGGGACCGAGTGCAATGTAGCCAAGTTTGCTGATGATACAAAGATGGGTGAAAAAGCAAATTGTGAGGAGGATTCAAAAAATTTGCAAAGGGATATAGACAGGCTAATGAGTGGGCAAACATTTGGTAGATGGAGTATAATGTGGGAAAATGTGAGGTTATCCACTATGACAGAAATAATAGAAACACAAGTTATAGTTTAAATGGAGAAAAATTGCAAAGTGCTGCAGTACAGAGGAACCTGTGGGCCCTTATGCATGAAACACAAAAAGTTACTATACAGGTTCAGCAATTAATCAGGAAGGCAAATGGCATGTTCACCTTCATAGCAAGAGGATTTGAGTATCGGAGCAGGGAGGTCTTACTACAGTTGTACAGGGTCTTGGTGAGGCCACACCTTGAATATTGTGCACAGTTTTGGTCTCCTAATCTGAGGAAGGACATTCTTGCTATTGAGGGAGTGCAGCGAAGGTTCACCAGACTGATTCCCGGGATGACAGGACTGACATATGAGGAGAGACTGGATCATAGAAACATAGAAAATAGGTGCAGGAGTAGGCCATTCGGCCCTTCTAGCCTGCACCGCCATTCAATGAGTTCATGGCTGAACATTCAACTTCAGTACCCCATTCCTGCTTTCTCGCCATACCCCTTGATCCCCCTAGTAGTAAGGACCTCATCTAACTCCTTTTTGAATATATTTAGTGAATTGGCCTCAACAACTTTCTGTGGTAGAGAATTCCACAGGTTCACCACTCTCTGGGTGAAGAAGTTCCTCCGCATCTCGGTCCTAAATGGCTTACCCCTTATCCTTAGACTGTGACCCCTGGTTCTGGACTTCCCCAACATTGGGAACATTCCTCCTGCATCTAACCTGTCTAACCCCGTCAGAATTTTAAATGTTTCTATGAGGTCCCCTCTCATTCTTCTGAACTCCAGTGAATACAAGCCCAGTTGATCCAGTCTTTCTTGATAGGTCAGTCCCGCCATCCCGGGAATCAGTCTGGTGAACCTTCGCTGCACTCCCTCAATAGCAAGAATGTCCTTCCTCAGGTTAGGAGACCAAAACTGTATACAATACTCCAGGTGTGGCCTCACCAATGCCCTGTACAACTGTAGCAACACCTCCCTGCCCCTGTACTCAAATCCCCTTGCTATGAAGGCCAACATGCCATTTGCTTTCTTAACCGCCTGCTGCACCTGCATGCCAACCTTCAATGACTGATGTACCATGACACCCAGGTCTCTTTGCACCTCCCCTTTTCCTAATCTGTCACCATTCAGATAATAGTCTGTCTCTCTGTTTTTACCACCAAAGTGGATAACCTCACATTTATCCACATTATACTTCATCTGCCATGCATTTGCCCACTCACCTAACCTATCCAAGTCGCTCTGCAGCCTCACAGCATCCTCCTCGCAGCTCACACTGCCACCCAACTTAGTGTCATACGCAAATTTGGAGATACTACATTTAATCTCCTCATCGAAATCATTAATGTACAGTGTAAACAGCTGGGGCCCCAGCACAGAACCTTGCGGTACCCCACTAGTCACTGCCTGCCATTCTGAAAAGTACCCATTTACTCCTACTCTTTGCTTCCTGTCTGACAACCAGTTCTCAATCCATGTCAGTACACTACCCCCAATCCCATGTGCTCTAACTTTGCACATCAATCTCTTGTGTGGGACCTTGTCGAACGCCTTCTGAAAGTCCAAATATACCACATCAACTGGTTCTCCCTTGTCCACTCTACTGGAAACATCCTCAAAAAATTCCAGAAGATTTCTCAAGCATGATTTCCCTTTCACAAATCCATGCTGACTTGGACCTATCATGTCACCTCTTTCCAAATGCACTGCTATGACATCCTTAATAATTGATTCCATCATTTTACCCACTACCGATGTCAGGCTGACCGGTCTATAATTCCCTGTTTTCTCTCTCCCTCCTTTTTTAAAAAGTGGGGTTACATTGGCTACCCCCCACTCCATAGGAACTGATCCAGAGTCAATGGAATGTTGGAAAATGACTGTCAACGCATCCACTATTTCCAAGGCCACCTCCGTAAGTACTCTGGGATGCAGTCCATCAGGCCCTGGGGATTTATTGGCCTTCAATCCCATCAATTTCCCCAACACAATTTCCCGGCTAATAAGGATTTCCCTCAGTTCCTCCTCCTTACTAGACCCCCCGACCCCTTTTATAACCGGAAGGTTGTTCGTGTCCTCCTTCGTGAATACCGAACCAAAGTACTTGTTCAATTGGTCTGCCATTTCTTTGTTCCCCGTTATGACTTCCCCTGATTCTGACTGCAGGGGACCGACGTTTGTCTTTACTAACCTTTTTCTCTTTACATATCTATAGAAACTTTTGCAATCCATCTTAATGTTCCCTGCAAGCTTCTTCTCATACTCCATTTTCCCTGCCCTAATCAAACCCTTTGTCCTCCTCTGCTGAGTTCTAAATTTCTCCCAGTCCCCAGGTTCGCTGCTATTTCTGGCCAATTTGTATGCCACTTCCTTGGCTTTAATACTATCCCTGATTTCCCTTGATAGCCACGGTTGAGCCACCTTCCCTTTTTTATTTTTATGCCAGACAGGAATGTACAATTGTTGTAGTTCATCCATGCGGTCTCTAAATGTCTGCCATTGCCCATCCACAGTCAACCCCTTAAGTATCATTCGCCAATCCATCCCAGCCAATTCACACCTCATACCTTCAAAATTAGCCTTCTTTAAGTTCTGGACCATGGTCTCTGAATTAACTGTTTCATTCTCCATCCCAATGCAGAATTCCACCATATCATGGTCACTCTTCCCCAAGGGGCCTCGCACAACGAGATTGCTAATTAATCCTCTCTCATTACATAACACCCAGTCTAAGATGGCCTCCCCCCTAGTTGGTTCCTCGACATATTGGTCTAAAAAACCATCCCTTATGCACTCCAGGAAATCCTCCTCCACCGCATTGCCTCCAGTTTGGTTAGCCCAATCTATGTGCATATTAAAGTCACCCATTATAACTGCTGCACCTTTATTGCACGCACCCCTAATTTCATGTTTGATGCCCTCCCCAACATCACTACTACTGTTTGGAGGTCTGTACACAACTCCCACTAACGTTTTTTGCCCTTTGGTGTTCTGCAGCTCTACCCATATAGATTCCACATCATCCAAGCTAATGTCCTTCCTAACTATTGCCTTAATCTCCTCCTTAACCAGCAATGCTACCCCACCTCCTTTTCCTTTTATTCTATCCTTCCTGAATGTTGAATACCCCTGGATGTTGAGTTCCCAGCCCTGATCATCCTGGAGCCACGTCTCCGTAATCCCAATCACATCATATTTGTTAACATCTATTTGCACAGTTAATTCATCCACCTTATTGCGGATACTCCTTGCATTAAGACACAAAGCCTTTAGGCTTGTTTTTTTTAACACCCTCTGTCCTTTTAGAATTTTGCTGTACAATGGCCCTTTTTGTTCTTTGCCTTGGGTTTCTCTGCCCTCCACTTTTCCTCATCTCCTTTCTGTCTTTTGCTTTTGCCTCCTTTTTGTTTCCCTCTATCTCCCTGCATTGGTTCCCATCCCCCTGCCATATTAGTTTAACTCCTGCCCAACAGCACTAGCAAACACTCCCCCGACTTGGTTTATATTCAATGGAATTTAGAAGAATAAGAGGGTATCTCATAGAAACATATAAAATTCTGACGGGATTGGACAAGTTATATGTAGGAAGAATCCCCATGTTGGGGCAGTCCAGAACCAGGGGTCACAGTCGAAGGATAAGTGGTAAGTCATTTAGGACCGAGTGGTCCATAATGTTGTGTTGTGTTAATGGAACAAGTGATGGAAGTTATTCTTGTTTACTTCAAAAGTTGTTTTCATAATCGAACAAATAATGGAAATGATTTTTCTTGAGTTCTAAAGTTGTGTTAAGAATGGAACAAATAATGGAAATGAGTCAGTTTTAATGTAAAGTATATTTTATTCAAATTTTAACAAAGTTATTTTGTATTTAACTTTAATAAAATTATTCTTGTATCAAGCTTTACTTTAAGATCACTCTTTAAGATCACTTAAAAACTTTAAGATCACTTGCAAACTTTTAGGGGATAAGGAGATAAGGGGTTATGGGGAGCGGGCGGGGAAGTGGAGCTGAGTCCATGATCAGATCAGCCATGATTTTATTGAATGGAGGAGCAGGCTCAAGGGGCCGTATGGCCTACTCCTGTTCCTATTTCTTATGTTCTCATGTAAACTTTTAAACTTGTAAATTTATATAACTTACAAGAAACTTTTAATTTGTTAACAGTTACAACAGTAACAACAATAATAATAATAACAACAGCAGCAGCAAAGAAAGGCTGCACTCATCTCTCCTTCACCTTATTCGAAGACCGTCTGCTGCACTTGGTGTTGGACTCTCCACCACCCCTGCCCGCAGGCGGTGACGCAGTGTTTCTGGGCTAGGTATCAAGCTTATTCTTTCTAAGATCTTGGGTACTGCACACCTGTTGGTGGGGTGGGGGGGGGGGGCGGCGGTGGGAGGGAGGGGTTGGGTCAGCGGCAGGCGGCAAGTTGGAGGGCCAGGCTTTGGACTCTTCAGAGGCTGGTGTTGGGATTGGGGAGGGAATGGCAGTTGATTCTGTCAATGAGCGCGGGGTCTGGGCGTGTTCCCTTGTTGCAGCAGCTAACTCCAACATGCCGTCCCTCATGCGCCTTGACAGTATCTCAACGACCTGCAACATTCCCTCCCTCATGTTGAGCAAAACTGTCTGAACTACCTGTAACATTCCCTCCCTCATAGTCAGTGACAGTGTTTGCACTATCTCTGACATTCCCTCCCCGATGGTCACTGACAGCGCATCAGCTATCTCAGACATTCCCTCCCTCATGGCCACTATTCCCTCACTGACGGTCCTGGACATCATTCCCATTTCTTGTGTCACTGTTATTACTTCTCCCAACAGTCCTGTTACCTCATCACTCACCCCACTGATGGCGTCCAGGAGTGATCGGGTAAGGTCAATGCTCTCCGCACTCAATGACATCATCCGAACCACATCTGTTAGATCCTGCACCTCAGGAGAGCGTTGTTGAGCTCTCCTTCCCCTCCTCCCCACGGGTGTGGCTCGCACCCCACCACTGGGACCTGCAGCCTCGGACATTCGGAAACCATGGAATGTCCCACCAGCACTCAAACCACTAGTCTTGGAAGTGGCTGTCACCGCATTGAGCGGCACCTCCTCCAAAGTCAGTAAAACAATGCTGGCTTCATCCAGCTCCATCCCCTCCCCTTCATTCCCATGTTCTTGGTCTGGAGGGTTGGATTCGAAGATGCTATTCTGTTTAGGCTGGTCCTCGTCCGAATTTTCTTCGACATCGTCAGGGTAGGTTTCAAGTTCTGCAAAATATAACAGACCACCGACAACTGGTTAGCAGCAGAGGAGGGGGCAGTGTGGGTGGCATGAGTAGGCTCACACAGCGCAGGCCAGGCAGCAGGCTGATTTGAAGGACCACGATGAATAGCACATTGCATCATCCGAAGCGTAGCTGATGGAGACATCCCCAGGAACCAAAGCATATCTAGCTCGTGCAGTACTTAAAATTTAGCAAAGCCAGACTGTGGAATTTGCAGGACTTATCCTCTCCCTTGAGTGTGGGCCCAGCTTGTGCAGGACTGGTTGCTTTTCGCCAGGCAGGACCCATCAAGGCAATGACCTTCTCTTCCAGTGGCTGCAGATTTGCTGGGCCTTCTCCTGTTCAAGTTCTTTCGCTTTTATTAAGTGCCACCTTCCTCTGCAAAGATGAAAACATAACTTTTTAGAGAGGGTGTCTTTCTGCTGGGTGGGACATACAGATGGTCACATTTACAATTGCAATTCCAGTGAATAAATGAATATATTACTTACACTAACTACTCGACCAAGGTTCTGCCACTTCTTTTTACACTGGCCTCCAGAACCTCGGGGTGGTCGCCATTGCACAGTAATCTTCTGCAGCTTGGTTCCAGCGTTTCTTCATTTCTTTAAGTGGAACTTTTATGTGACCTCTGCTGGTGCCATCTGGTCTCAGTCACAGTAACTAGTGCCTCCACTTCATCCTGTAAGAAATTCTTGGTCCTTGCACCACTGCAGCTGTGATTTTTCCAATCCTCTCACACAGCACTCCTTCTCACACACACAACTGGCGCTTTAAAAATGGCCAATTGCCAACTCGGAGCCGTACAGCGCATGTGCGTCCACTGCAACGAGGTCAGAAACCTAATTTTTTTTTCTGCGCCTGCGCAGAAGGTGCAGCATCGTGTTTTTGCCGCAGACAGCAGGCTCCACCCTCCGAGGCGACTGGACACGCTGCGCGGCGCCAAATTCGAATTATACATCAGGGAAACTACAGCCAATTATTTCTGCCTTGAAAAATAGGCATAACCCTGGCAATATGCCAGAAAACGGGCTTGGACAAAATTGAGCCCATAAAGAGGGCAGAATTGTGTCCTTGGGGATTCAAGGTTTATTTGAATCTTTTTCAGCTAGTCCAGATGTTTGGGGTAATTCAGTGACCTTTCATTGCTGGAAGCAGAATTTGACTCAAGCCCAGACAGATGGGATGAAAGTCTATTAACCAAAATGAGTTTTTGGCAGAACAAACCCAATTCTTTTTTCTGAACACAATTGCACTCAGCAGGTCTACAACTTGGCACAAAATCTGGTCTCACTCAAAGAGACATGACAGATGAGAGGCGTGAGAAACATGAACGAAACGCTCATAGAGCCAGAAACCTTCCTCTGGCTCTAACTCATGCTGCATCTGATCTGGGATTTTAACATTCACACACTTGGCTCAATAGCTTAAAAAAGATTCTTCAACATCGCCGACCCATATTATGAACACACTGGGGCGGAAATTGCCACTTCCCGTAAGGCCGGTTACTGCCGGAAATCACCGGCCACGCTGCGGTGTGGAGTGGCTGCTGATTTTTCGTGTAATGGCCGCCATTTTGAAAATTCTGCTCCTGCGGTATCCCAGTGGTGACTCGGTTACCCCTCCCCCCCACCACCCCCTACCCCCCCGACCGTTCCACTGCTGCTGATCCATCCTAAGTACGTCATCAGAGCGCACACCGCCGATGTTCTCCCCCGCCCCCCCCCACCCTGCCATGGTGAAAATATCTTCCTCCCACCGGGCGGTGCCAAAAGCTGCTTTTTTCAAGCGGCGCATACAGGCTGTGTCCTTCTAAAATGGCGGTGCGGCTCCCATTAAAGGGGAGGACGCACTGCCGCTGCCGCCATGTTTTTTTCTTGTCGGCCGGCTGCCATGTCGGGCCGACAATCTTGCCCCCAGGTTTGGCCGGACCGCCAACAGGCAGCCTGGCATCCCCTCCCGGCCGAAACCATCCCTGGTGGCCCAGTGGACCGAGCTTAAAAAATGGCGGAGACTCTCCGCTTTAAGTGAAGGGGGGGGAGCCATGGTGACGCGGCGCCGTGATGACGTCATCAGCGCTACGCTGACGACTGACAGCAGTGGCCCCTCTGCCCCCCCCCCCCCCCCGAACATCCGCCCCTCTAGTGTGCTTACCACCTCATATCCGCCCCCATTATGACTGACTTACAGTCCGCCGGAAAAAAAAAAGCCAAAGAGCGGAATTTCACTCAAGAGGCCACCTCATCCACCGCGCCGGTAAAAACACGAGAAGCAGCGGGCGTGCACCCCGTTTCCAGCGGTGGACAATTTCGGTCCCACAATGTTATTTAGAAACAAGTAACTTGAGGGTGAAAAAGAAAAGCAGAAACTGCTGGAAACGGTTGGCAGGTCACTCAGCACCTGTGGGAATTTAGACCGGAGTCCACAGGATTTTCCATTTGAGCCACTAAAAGATGTGGAAAGTGTAAGGGACAGGTCGCATTAACAGAGTGGATCAATCATATCCCGTGGCGGTTCGACAGCAGCTTTTGATTTTATGCTTTTTGTTTATTTTTCGGCTATTTATCAAATGTTCCTTAAAAATAGAGATTTGCATTGTCAGGTTATTTATTACGTAGAAACCCCCAGGTGTTTTTCTTGAGATGCCCGCTTGCTCCTGCTGCTAAAACTGCTCTCAGTACGAAAGGGCTCAAGTTCAGCTCAGCGATTTCCATTTCTCTGATTTGTGTGGAAATTCGCCATTGACTTGCCCGGGTGGTATGGTTTAGTGGCCTGCTGGAGCATGAGGGACAGCTGTTCGCATTTAGTGCTGCAGCGAAACACTGCGGAAGCTGGAAATCTGAAGTAAAAACAGAAAATGCTGGCAATACTCAGCAGGTCAGGCTGCAACTGTGGAGAGAGAGAAACGTTTCAGGTCGATGATCGTTCGTCAGAACAGAACAGAACACATGTATTTCTTGTCTATCTAGTTTCATGCAGTCTTTAAATCGATTTGAACAACTGCAACGGCATTAAAATAGCACCGATAGTCATGTAACACTAACCTGTCAGTGCACCAGATTTTCTCGTACGAAAATATAGTGCACAGAGGAATTTAAACTTTGTGTTGTTTATCTTGTAAAAACAACATAGAATCATAGAAGTTTACAGCACTGAAGGAGGCCATATCGGCCCATTGAGTCCACGCCGGCTAACAAGAGGCTATCAAGCCTAATCCCACTTTCCAGCTCTAGGTCCGTAACCCAAATATGCTCAACAACTGAGCATCCAAAGTTCTCTAGGGTAGAGAATTCCAAAGATTCACCACCCTCTGAGTGAAGAAATTTCTCCTCATCTCAGTCCTAAATGGCCGATCCCTTATTCTGAGACTGTGACCTCTGGTTCTAGATACCTCAGCCAGAGGCAACATCCTCCCTGTCAAGCCCTGTAAGAATTTTGTATGTTTCAATGAAATCATCTCTCATTCATCTAAACTCTGGAGAATATAGGCCTAGTCTGCTCAGTCACTCCTCATAGGACAATCCCCCATCCCAGGAATCAGTCTGGTGAGCGTTTGTTGCACTCCCTCTATGGCAAGTATATCCTTCCTTAGGCAAGGAGACCAAAACTGTACACAATATTCCAAGTGTGGTCTCACCAGGATCCTATATAATTGCAGTAATACGTCTTTACTTTTATACTCAAATCCTCTTGTAATACAGGCACCATCAATGACAGAGCCCAACCAATTCGATTTACTCCGCACAGAAGTGACTGAGTGCACTGGACACAGAAAAGCCCATGGGCGTGAAAAAGATGAACTCAGAACGATACGGCTAGACATGCCAGGGCTGCAGGGCACGTAGACACCGGCTCAGCATTGCGGAGGGCATATTGAGGGCAGACATCAGGAAGAATCTCATTGCAAAGCTGGTGACCGTCAGCTGGAATGGGCTGCTGGGAACAACAGCTGGGGCCAGGCCACTGGAAATCATTGAAAGAAACAGCCGAATGTTGCATTCGGACGATGGTGGAGTTGGTATTCTGGAGCGGTGAGATCAAATGAGCTCAAAGGCCAGTCTCGCAAGAACCTACCTGATGATTTTCTCAGAGACAAGTGAGCCCTTTTTTGAAGCTTAATGGCCCAGAAATTCCGGTTTCTTCTTCCCGCGGGCGTTCGACTAAAAATAGGAGAAAAGATGCGTACTTGCCTTTTGGTCGAATGCCCGCCAGAGATCCCGGACTCGAGGCCTTCTCTTCTTGCGCAACGGAGCGCACTCACGTTGGTACGTCTGCAGGAGTCATGTGGGCCTGGACACCCAATCACGGTAAAGTATTTTCGCATTCATAGTAATAGGAGTTTCGTAAATCCGATACTCCTATTACTATGAATGAGAAACACCCCCAAACACTCAAACACTACATAAAACATAAAAAAAAACACCTCACATAAATACACTATAGAA
This sequence comes from Pristiophorus japonicus, assembly GCF_044704955.1. Lineage (NCBI taxonomy): Eukaryota > Metazoa > Chordata > Chondrichthyes > Pristiophoridae > Pristiophorus > Pristiophorus japonicus. The sequence continues at coordinate 271,834,418 of NC_091981.1, read as the reverse complement.
ATTAAAGTTAATAGAAATGTTTTTTAAAGAAAAAAAAAATTGCCGATTTAAAAAAAAAGTTTTAATTACGGTTAAAAATAAATGTAACGTAGTGGGCCGGGTTTTAAAAAATAATATGTGTTTTCTAATTTAACTTAATTATATTTTTGTAAGTTTTTAAACTCTTACAGTAAGCTATACGCCTGCTTTTATCAGACACAAGAGTTTTGAGGACATTTGCTGGGCAAGAGATGGGTAAATCCTGCAATCTTGCCCCTGGCAAATCTCCTCGCTCCCGAAGCCAGAAAGGTGACAGATCGGAAAAGCCGGTTTTCAGTGCATGCGCATTGCACGCTGAAAACCGGCTTTACGGATGCCTTCCCGGGTCTGTAGAAACTCTGTATGGACCCGGGGTGGCTGCGAGTTCTAGGCCAATAATCCTCCAATAACCTCGTCCAGCGGTTTGGCTCACGTTAGATTTCAGTATCATTTTTGCATATCTGAGAGAAAATTCTTTTAAAATAAATTGTATTTGCAGCATTGCTCCATCTTTCAAGATCCTTGAGAAAAGTTTGCATTTATTGGCTAAAAAGACAATTTTTGCTTTTCTATGGCGCTTGGAAATGAGTTGCATTGCCATATAATTCTGCTTTTAGTGCAGAGCTGAACTTGAATGAATGTGTTTAAACTCCATGGGCAGGAGATCCGCTTCTACTTTTGCCACCCTACAATTTTCCATCCATTAGAGTGAATGGGTGGAAAATTACAGGCTGACGAGGTCACAAGCAGCGCTGAAAGTTCAGTGCTTCTCGTGGCTTACTGCTGGCGAAAAATTAGAAAGGAGCACAGAGCACGTTTTGTATTCATCAGTCATTTTGGTGCACAGTATGCAGCCATCAATCATTTCCAGGTCGGAAGAAATAGTCAGGGGACTGTCTGTACTTAAATAAGAATACTAAGTGGCTGGCCAAATATCCCGGGATCCAACATCCCAATGGAAGTGTCATGATGTGCTCGCAGGGAACCTTCACTGTTAACTCTACTAGACTTTCCGGGGTCAGGGGGAGTTTTCCTTCTTATAACATCAACGGCGGGCACTCCTGCCACTAATGAGGGAAAGAAAAGGAAGAAGTTGGATTTATGGAGCATCTCAGGATGTCCCCGAGCACTTTACAGCCAATGAAGTATATTCGAAATGTAGTCATTGTTGTAATGTAAGTAAAGTGCCACCCAATTTGTGCACAGCAAGGTCCCACAAACAGCAATGACCAGTTTTAGTGATGTTGGTTGAGGGATAAATATTGGTCAGACACCGGGAATAACTCCCCTGTTCTTCTTCGATCTTTTACGTCCATGGGATCTTTTACGTCCCCTGAGAGGGCAGGCGGGGCCTCGGTTTAACGTCTCATCCGAAAGGCAGCACCTCTAACAGTGCAGCACTCCCTCAGCACTGCACTGGTGTGCCAGCCTAGATTTTGTGCTCAAAAACCTGGGCCGTAATTTCCCCTACCGGGTCAAGAGCGAGGCGGGTGACTTGGTGACGAGTTCCGACCCCGTTGCCGGCTCCATGCCGGTTTCCCTCACGACTTTCCCCTGATTGGCTTTGTTAAGCCCGCCCAGCGAGGTTCCCAGCTAATTAAAAGGAAGCAGGTCTGGTGACATCATTTGAGGGATCCTTAAAATGATCATGGCCACATTGATTTTGGCATTGAGGTGCTACAAACACTGACAAGCACTGCACAGAGGTGCACGGCTGCACCCAGGTTCTCCCATGACTCCCTTCATATGCTTATGAAGGGAGTCACAACAAGCAGGGAGTTTCTCTTTCCTTCCAATGGGTGGAAGAGACCTCCCCAGGAGACCAACGCAGCCGGTTGCACATTGCACAGGAGGGCACAAGCAGGGATGTAGTCAGGAGGACCAGGCTGCAGTGGTGCAAACTGTCATGTATCTCACACTACTGTACATAACTGTATCTTACCATGTTATACATGACTGTAACTAGAGATGACCTGTAACCACAAGCTTACCTTACCACCAGGGGTGCACTTGCAAGAGACACTGGATACCTGTCCCAGACGGGTATATAAGGACAGCTCTCAGGCAAGTGTGGCATTCGAGAGCTGTGCAATAAAGTTGCAGGCCCTGAGTGACCTTGACTTCAGTATGTGCCTCGAGTGAATCTGTACTGCAGGGACAGGACTTTACAGTGGCGACGAGATATGGGATTACAGAATCCACAGAATGGCGACCAACGGCTCAGAGGAAAAATACAATGCTGGAGATAATTGGGAGCACTTTACAGAAAGGCTCCAGCAAAGCTTCGTAACCAAAGACTGGTTAGGCGACGATAAGGCAGACAAGAGAAGAGCCCATCTCTTGACCAGCTGTGGCTCGAAAACATACGCTTTAATGAAGGATCTGTTGGCACCCGAGAAACCAACAAGCAAGTCGTTTGAAGAGTTGAGCACACTGGTAAGAGACTACCTGAAGCCAGCGAGCAGCCTACACATGGCCAGACACAGGTTCTACAACTGCAGACGCTGTGTGGGCCAGAGCATACCCGACTTTGTGGCGGAACTTCGGAGGCTGGCTAGTTTATGTGAGTTCTTCGATGAACTAAGGAGACAAGTACTGAGAGACTTTTATTGAGGGAATAGGCCATGCAAGCTTATTCCGAAAGCTCATAGAGACCAAGAACTTGACCCTAGAGGCAGCAGCACTGGTTGCACAGACATTCTTGGCAGGAGAAGAAGAAACGAGGTTGATCTACACTGTGGGTACGACAACTAACGAAACATCGGAACAAGGGGTTCACAGCGTGAAACAAGCCGCTACCCCCACACACAGACAAAGGCAGGAGAGCAGGCCCGCAACAGCAGGCAGTGGCGCCAGAAGCCATCAAGGGCCACATGAACGGCCGTTCACACCTCATCAACCCACAATGCGAGCAATCAACTACAAACTGAGAGAAGCTCAAGAGAGATCAGCCAGATGCAGCTCATCCTTTGGAAACAATGGAAGTGGTCTGTGCTGGAGATGTGGGGGAAGGCACTCATCAAGGGGGTGTCGATTTCAGCATGCTATTTGCAGAAACTGCGACTATACAGGGCATCTGGCTCGCATGTGCAGAAAAACGGCAGCTCGGCTGGTATACGAATTGGAAGGGTCGGAAAGCGGACCAGAAGACGGTGGGGACAGTACCCGGGACACCGAGGTACAGCGGGTCAACACGATCAATGGCCACTACTTTTACAACAAGATGCCTCCAATAATGATGAGGGTCCTACTCAACGGGATACCCGTCAACATGGAGCTGGATACGGGAGCGAGTCAATCGCTCATGAGCGCTCAACAATTTGAACAGCTGTGGCCGCACAAAAGAGACAGACCAAAGCTCACAAGGGTCGATACCAAACTAAGGACCTATACCAAAAAAATCGTCCCAGTCCGTGGCAGCGCCACGCTCTCAGTCACACACAAAGGGACAGTGAACCGACTTCCCCTGTGGATTGTCCCCGGAGATCTCCCAGCACTGCTGAGGGGAAGCTGGCTGGCAAAACTAAACTGGAAATGGGATGATGTTCACGCCATGTCGTCAGAAGAACGGACCTCTTGCTCAACAGTTCTAAGTCGATTTGAACATCACTTTCAGCCAGGTGTGGGCACCTTCAAAGGGGCTAAAGTCAAAATCTACATCACACAGGATGCCAGACCAGTCCATCACAAGGCTAGAGCTGTGCCCTATGTGATGAAGGAAAAGATTGAATATGAACTGGACAGGCTTCTGCATGGAATTTAGCGACTGGGCAAGTCCCATTGTCCCCGTCATGAAGCCTGATGGATTCGTACGAATCTGTGGGGACTACAAATCTGCCATAAACAGAGTCTCCCTTCAGGACCAATACCCGCTTCCCAGAGCGGAGGACTTATTTGCCACACTGGCTGGAGGAAAACTTTTCTCAAAACTAGATCTCACATCTGCGTATATGATGCAAGAATTGACCGACGAGTCCAAGCTACTCACCACCATCAACACACATCGAGGCCTTTTCATGTACAATCGATGCCCATTCGGCATCAGGTGGCAGCTGCTATACTCCAGTGCAACATGGAGAGCCTGCTCAAGTCCATCCCGGGGACGGTTGTATTTCAAGACATAGAAACATAGAAACATAGAAAATAGGTGCAGGAGTAGGCCATTCAGCCCTTCTAGCCTGCACCGCCATTCAATGAGTTCATGGCTGAACATGCAACTTCAGTACCCACTTCCTGCTTTCTCGCCATACCCCTTGATCCCCCTAGTAGTAAAGACTTCATCTGACACCCTTTTGAATATATTTAGTGAATTGGCCTCAACTACTTTCTGTGGTAGAGAATTCCACAGGTTCACCACTCTCTGGGTGAAGAAGTTTCTCCTCATCTCGGTCCTAAATGGCTTACCCCTTATCCTTAGACTGTGACCCCTGGTTCTGGACTTCCCCAACATTGGGAACATTCCTCCTGCATCTAACCTGTCTAAACCCGTCAGAATTTTAAACGTTTCTACGAGGTCCCCTCTCATTCTTCTGAACTCCAGTGAATACAAGCCCAGTTGATCCAGTCTTTCTTGATAGGTCAGTCCCGCCATCCCGGGAATCAGTCTGGTGAATCTTTGCTGCACTCCCTCAATAGCAAGAATGTCCTTCCTCAAGTTAGGAGACCAAAACTGTACACAGTACTCCAGGTGTGGCCTCACCAAGGCCCTGTACAACTGTAGCAACACCTCCCTGCCCCTGTACTCAAATCCCCTCGTTATGAAGGCCAACATGCCATTTGATTTCTTAACTGCCTGCTGTACCTGCATGCCAATCTTCAATGACTGATGTACCATGACACCCAGGTCTCGTTGCACCTCCCCTTTTCCTAATCTGTCACCATTCAGATAATAGATAATAGTCTGTCTCTCTGTTTTTACCACCAAAGTGGATAACCTCACATTTATCCACATTATACTTCATCTGCCATGCATTTGTCCACTCACCTAACCTATCCAAGTCACTCTGCAGCCTCATAGCATCCTCCTCGCAGCTCACACTGCCACCCAACTTAGTGTCATCCGCAAATTTGGATATACTACATTTAATCCCCTCATCGAAATCATTAATGTACAATGTAAACAGCTGGGGCCCCAGCACAGAACCTTGCGGTACCCCACTAGTCACTGCCTGCCATTCTGAAAAGTACCCATTTACTCCTACTCTTTGCTTCCTGTCTGACAACCAGTTCTCAATCCACGTCAGCACACTACCCCCAATTCCATGTGCTTTAACTTTGCACATTAATCTCTTGTGTGGGACCTTGTCAAAAGCCTTCTGAAAGTCCAAATATACCACATCAACTGGTTCTCCCTTGTCCACTTTACTGGAAACATCCTCAAAAATTCCAGAAGATTTGTCAAGCATGATTTCCCTTTCACAAATCCATGCTGACTTGGACCTATCATGTCACCATTTTCCAAATGCGCTGCTATGACATCCTTAATAATTGATTCCATCATTTTACCCATTACTGAGGTCAGGCTGACTGGTCTATACTTGCCTGTTTTCTCTCTCCCTCCTTTTTTAAAAAGTGGGGTTACATTGGCTACCCTCCACTCGATAGGAACTGATCCAGAGTCAATGGAATGTTGGAAAATGACTGTCAATGCATTCGCTATTTCCAAGGCCACCTCCTTAAGTACTCTGGGATGCAGTCCATCAGGCCCTGGGGATTTATCGGCCTTCAATCCCATCAATTTCCCCAACACAATTTCCCGACTAATAAAGATTTCCCTCAGTTCCTCCTCCTTACTAGACCCTCTGACTCCTTTTATATCCGGAAGGTTGTTTGTGTCCTCCTTAGTGAATACCGAAGCAAAGTACTTGTTTAATTGGTCTGCCATTTCTTTGTTCCCCGTTATGACTTCCCCTGATTCTGACTGCATGGGAACTTCGTTTGTCTTTACTAACCTTTTTCTCTTTACATATCTATAGAAACTTTTGCAATCCGCCTTAATGTTCCCTGCAAGCTTCTTCTCGTACTCCATTTTCCCTGCCCTAATCAAACCCTTTGTCCTCTTCTGCTGAGTTCTGAATTTCTCCCAGTCCCCAGGTTCGCTGCTATTTCTGGCCAATTTGTATGCCACTTCTTTGGCTTTAATACTATCCCTGATTTCCTTTGATAGCCACGGTTGAGCCACCTTCCCTTTTTTATTTTTACGCCAGACAGGAATGTACAATTGTTGTAGACGACATACTTATCATGGGCAGGGACACCGACTCCCATCTCCGCAATTTGGAGGAAGTACTAAAGCGGTTGGATCGGGTAGGCCTCAGAGTTAAGAAATCCAAATGTCTGTTTCTCGCACCCGAGGTTGAATTTTTGGGCAGAAGGATTGCTGCTGATGGAATCCGCTAAACAGAATCCAAAGCAGTAGCAATTTGCCTAGCACCTGGGCCCCGGAATGTCTCAGAACTGCACGCCTTTCTCGGGCTACTCAATTACTTTGGGAACTTTATGCAGAACTTAAGCATGCTGCTGGAGCCTCTCCACGTGCTACTCAGAAAGGGGTGCGATTGGTTTTAGGGGGACGCCCAGGAACGCGCCTTCAATAAGGCACACAACCTTCTGTGTTCCAACAGTGTTTTGGCTTTCTTTGATCCAGGTAAAAGCTAGTTCTTACATGTGATGCGTCAGCGTACGGGGTCGGGTGCATTTTACAACATGTCAATAGTGCGGGTAAATTACAACCCATAGCCTCTGCCTCCAGGTCACTTTCGCGGGCGGAGCGCGGGTACGGAATGGTGGAGAAGGAGGCGCTCGCGTGCGTGTACGGTGTCAAAAAGATGAACCAATACCTTTTCGGGGCCAAGTTCGTGTTAGAAACCGACCACAAGCCCCTCACGTCCCTACTATCCGAGAGCAAGGCAATAAACGGCAACGCCTCGGCGCGCATTCAATGGTGGGCACTCATGCTAGCCTCTTACAATTACACCATAAGGCACAGACCAGGCACAGACAACTGTGCCGACACGCTTAGCAGGCTACCCCTGGCGACCACGGAAGGGTCTGACGAACAGGACTGTGAGATAGTCATGGCAATCAATGCCTTTGAGTCCACAGGTTCGCCCATGATGGCTCGCCAAATCAGAGCCTGGACAACCAGCGACCCCAGATATGCATGAAATCGTTGAGGCAAAGCGCCGTAAGCTAACCGAGTACCATGACCGAAATTCGAGGGGAAGGTGGAATGAAATAGGGGACAAAGTGTTTGTGCTACACTATGGCAGGGGTCCCAAATGGCTTGCAGGGACAGTAACAGGCAAGGAAGGAAACAGGCTACTGGTTGTACAAATGGACAATGGCCAAACCTGCCGGAGGCATGTAGACCAAGTCAATAGTAGATTTACCAACAACACCGCTGAACCAGAGACAGACTACAATCTGGAACTCACACCACACCTGGTGGACAGACAGAGGGAACAACCTGAGGAAAGGGCAATCCCAACAAACAGCCCAGGCGAGACACCAGCATCATACTGAACGAAACAGATAGCCCAGGCAAGATACCAGCAATCATACCGAAAGAAAAACAGGCACCAAGGCAAAAAACTGAACAACAACTAAGACGCTCCACTGGAGAGCGTAGACCACCTGAGAGACTGAACCTATAAAGACAATAAGACCTTGGGGGAGGGTGATGTCATGTATCTCACACTACTGTACATAACTGTATCTTACCATGCTATACATGACTGTAACTAGAGATGACCTGTAACCACTAGCTTACCTTACCACCAGGGGTGCACTTGCAGGAGACACTGGATACCTGTCCTAGACAGGTATATAAGGTCAGGTCTCAGGCAAGTGTGGCATTCGAGAGCTGTGTAATAAAGGTGCAAGTCCTGAGTGACCTTGACTTCAGTATGTGCTTCGTGTGAATCTGTACTGCAGGGACAGGACTTTTCACAAACCTTTCAATGATCTCAGTAGATCACGAAATGTTACTGCAGAGTCACATTCAACCTCATCCTGTTGTGCCACCCATCATATCCCCATCACTCTGCCTTCCCTATTGTACCCCTGCACATCCTTACACACAACAACTTACCTTGCACCTCCACCCATCCCTCTCTCTATCTACATTATCACTTCCCCATCTCACTAGCCACCCCTCACACTCACTCTCATCCAAGTCCAATCATACCAACTAACAACACACAAGGGTCAGCACTTTGGTGTTTTATATAATGTTCATGTAATGTTTCTGTTAATGTGGTGTCAAACATTGAAACCTTTATTTTCAACACTTTGCCTTCTTGGACAGATTAGTGCACCTTTGGAGTTGGCTTAGTGAGTTGCAGTGAATGGTGAGACATAACAGTAACCCCCGCAATGGTGATGAGTGTGAAAGGAATGGCTTGGACATTGTCGGGATGTTTTATGGTGTTGGTGTGGGGTGGTGCCAACCTGGCACATCATGTGGCAGCCAGTGTGTACAGCGTCCAGTGAAGTAAATGTGGCCATGGCCTCTGGGCAGCAATGTGGTCAGGTGCTGTGTCCTGTGCAGCATCAGGTGATTGTGGAGAAGGTTGATGTTGTTGTTGGTGCTGCTGGTGTGTCTGGTGTTGCTGGTGTTGTGGTGCTGCTGGTGACTGGTTGTGGTGCCTAGTGATGTTGATGTTGGTGTTGGGGCTGATCGTGGTGGGATTCTGAGGACCAAGATGAGATATTTTCAAGGGAACTGATGCTGATGGAAAGGATGGCAGGGGAGGTTGAGATGACAGAAGCGATCTGTCAATGGTGAGAGAGGTTGCTCCAAGGAGGCGACAGTGAATAGAGAGTTTACTCCAAACATGTCAAACCTGACTGAAGCTCAAAAGTGTATTCCAAATCCTGAAGGCTCCAGCTTCTAAATTTGGAAAGTGACAGGTTTTATCCCACTTTTGCAGCTGTCAACTAATCAGAAGAATGTATACTCATTGAAAACCCGACTTGCTGACCTGACATAATTCCTGAGTGCCATGAACTTCGTCAAAAAGCTGGACAAACGTTAAGTAGATGCTAAAATGCTGTACCTTTTAACAAGCTATTAATAATGCCAATTGGTCCCCTGCCGCTTGATGTTGAGCCTGTAAAGCGCTGACAGACCAGACACTTGGGAAACTAGAGTAGAGGTGGGTTGACAGCAGGCTGCCACCCCACTGCCAATCATTTCTATTTTGACAGCGGACCCGCCTCTGAACCAACCCTCCCAGCACCGGCAAAATGCCTGCTCTGAAGTGGGACTTGAACCTTCTGACTCAGAGGCAAGAGTGCTGCCCTCTGAGCCACGGCTGACTATGGACACTTGGCAGGTGCCCGTCAGAAGAACCATACAATCATAGAATGGTTGCAGCACAAAAAGAGGCCACTCAGGTCATCGAGCCCGTGCCGGCTCTCTGCAGGAGCACTTCAGCAAGTCCCACTCCCCTGCCCTTTCCCCGCAGCCTTCAATTTTTTTTTCCTTTAAGGTACTTATCCAATTGCCTTTTGAAAACCAAGATTGAGTCTGCCTCCACCACCCTTTCTGGCAGTGCATTCCAGATCCTAACCGCTCGCTGCGTAAAAAAGATTTTTCTCACATCGGCTTTGGTTCTTCTGCCAATCACCTTAAATCTGTGTTCTCTAGTTCTCTATCCTACCGCCACTGGGAACAATTTCTCTCGATCTACTCTGTCTAGCCCCCTCGTGCTTTTGAAGGAGTGGGAATTGTGATGCTGGCCAGCCGCTTACTGCTGCATCGACACCTCTGGACCTCGGAGGAGGCCAAGCAGAGACCCCCATCATACCCTTTTATATCTACATGGGACCAGGCCTGGGTTCTATTGCTGCCAGACAGTGTACCGTCCTGCCGGTGGATTTCCAGACCAGGGCTGAGCAAATTCCTGCTCAGGGGTCTGCTCCCCAGCCCTACCCTCTCAGTGGCCTTGTTTGGGATGGATTGAGGCACAAGTTGCAACACTGGCTCACTGTTTGTTGGTTTGCAGCCATGGTCTTTTCTCCTGTTGCACACTGTGGTGGAGTAGGTAGCTCCACTTTTATCATGGAGTTTAAAAACAAAATCATGCTTGTGATGTGGCCTGGTAATTGCCCATCACTAGTTCCTCTGAGAAGGTGGTGGGTGTAATGCTCACAGGTTGGTAGAGCTGTTGAGTTGTAAGTGGCTTAGCCAGTCATGTAATGTTCACAAGACTCAATAAACCTCAGCCAGTTGAGTTCAGGGGATCCACGATGAGGTATGCAGTTGTGAACCTAATAGATTGTTTAGAACTGAGCTGAGAAGAAACTTCTTCACTCAAAGAATTGTGAACCTGTGGAATTCTCTATCAAAGAAAGTTGTTGAGGCCAGTTCGTTAGATATATTCAAAAGGGAGTTAGATGTGGCCCTTACGGCTAAAAGAATCAAGAGGTATGGAGAGAAAGCAGGAGTGGAGTACTGAGGTGAATGATCAGCCATGATCATATTGAATGGTGGTGCAGGCTCAAAGGGCCGAATGGCCTACACCTATCAGCAAAGAAGCCACGAAGCAAATACATTTCAGTGGGCCTGCTTGTGCAATGCGCAAAACTCTTCCCTGGTCTGTCACTGTTTCTTGGCACCTTTGCGGAAATAGCTAAGCCTGCAACCTCTCTAAACCACCGCATCCATCATTGTTCTCTGACTGATGCAGGCGAAATGCCCTCCAGCAAGACTGGAATGAGCCAGTGGCAAAACAAGAAATTCCGGACTCATCGAGTCTGCACTGCGTGTCTATGGACCCGGGAAGGCACAAAGTGCATGGGCTGAAAACCAGCTTTTCCGATCTGTCAAGCTGGAGCTGGAGCTTGACAGATCTTCCACATCTCCGGAGCGAGGACATTCGCATGGACAAGATTGCGGTATTTACCCATATCATTCCCAATAAATGTCCTGAAAACATCATCATCATCATAGGCAGTCCCTTGAAGCGAGGATGACTTGCTTCCATGCCAAAAGCGTAGAAACAGAGAAACATAGAAAATAGATGCAGGAGTAGGCCATTCGGCCCTTCAAGCCTGCACCACCATTCAATAAGATCATGGCTGAGTATTCACCTCAGAACCCCTTTCCTGCTTTCTCTCCATACCCCTTGAACCCTTTAGCCATGAGGGCCATATCTAACTCCCTCTTGAATATATCTAATGAACTGGCATCAGCAACTCTCTGTGGCAGGGAATTCCACAGGTTCACAACTCTCTGAGTGAAGAAGTTTCTCCTCATCTTGGTCCTAACTGGCTAACTCCTTATCCTTACACTGTGACCCCTGGTTCTGAACTTCCCCAACATCGGGAATATTCTTCCTGCATCTAACCTGTCCAGTCCCGTCAGAATTTTATATGTTTCTATGAGTCTTTCCTCTCATTCTTCTAAACTCCAGTGAATAAAGGCCCAGTCGATCCAATCTCTCCTCATATGTCAGTCCTGCCATCCCGGGAATCAGTCTGGTGAACCTTCGCTGCACTCCCTCAATAGCAAGAACATCCTTCCTCAGATTAGGAGACCAAAACTGAACACAATATTCCCAGTGAGGCCTCACTAAGACCCTGTACAACTGCAGTAAGACCTCCCTGCTCCTATACTCAAATCCCCTAGCTATGAAGGCCAACATGCCATTTGCCTTCTTCACCGCCTGCTGCACCTGCATGCCAACCTTCAATGACTGATGAATCGTGACACCCAGGTCTCATTGCACCTCTCCTTTTCCTAATCTTCCACCATTCAGATAATATTCTGCCTTCATGTTTTTGCCACCAAAGTGGATAACCTCACATTTATCCACATTATACTGCATCTGCCATGCACTTGCCCACTCACCTAACCTGTCCAAGTCACCCTGCAGCCTCTTAGTATCCTCCTCATAGCTCACACCGCCACTCAGCTTAGTGTCATTTGCAAACTTGGAGATATCACATTCAATTCATTCATCCAAATCATTTATGTATATTGTAAAGAGCTGGGGTCCCAGCAGTGAGCCCTGCGGCATCCCACTAGTCACTGCCTGCCATTCTGAAAAGGATCATTTATCTTGACTCGCTGCTTCCTATCTGCCAACCAGTTCTCTATCCATATCAATACATTACCCCCAATACCATGTGCTTTAATTTGCACATCAATCTCTTGTGTGGGACCTTGTCAAAAGCTTTTTGAAAGTCCACCAAGTACACCACATCAACTGATTCTCCCTTGTCCATTCTACGAGTTACATCCTCAAAAAATTCTAGAAGATTTATCAAGCATGATTTCCCTTTCACAAATCCATGCTCACTTGGACTGATCCTGTCACTGCTTTCCCAATAAGCTGCTATTTCATCTTTAATAATTGATTCCAACATTTTCCCCACTACTGATGTCAGGCTAACCGATATATAATTGCAAGTTTTCTCTCTCCCTCCTTTTTAAAAAAGTGGTCCTACATTAGCTACCCCTCAGTCCATAGGAACTGATCCAGAGTCAATAGACTGTTGGAAAATGGTCACCAATGCATCCACTATTTCTAGGACCACTTCCTTAAGTACTCTGGGATGCAAAACATCAGGCCTTCAATCCCATCAATTTCCCCAACGCAAATTCCTGACTAATAAGGATTTCCTTCAGTTCCTCCTTTTCGCTAGACCCTCAGTCCCCTAGTAGTTCCTGAATATTATTTGTGTCTTCCTTCATGAAGACAGAACCAAAGTATTTATTCAATTGGTCTGCCATTTCTTTGTTCCCCATTATAAATTCACCTGATTCTGAATGCAAGGGACCCACGTTTGTCTTCACTAATCTTTTTCTCTTCACGTATCTATAGAAGCTTTTGCAGCCAGTTTTTATGTTCCCAGCAAGCTTCCTCTCATACTCTATTTTCCCCCTCTGAATTAAACCCTTTGTCCTCTGCTGAATTCTAAATTTCTCTCAGTCCTCAGGTTTTCTGCTTTTTCTGGCCAATTTATATGCCTCTTCCTTGGATTTAACACCATCCCTAATTTCCCTTGTTAGCCACGGTTGAGCCACCTTCCTGTTTTATTTTTACTCCAGATAGGAATGTACAATTGTTGAAGTTCGTCAATGTGATCTTTAAATGTTTGCCATTGCCTATCCACCGTCAACCCTTTAAGTATCATTCACCAGTCTATTCTAGCTAATTCACTTCTCATACCATCGAAGTTACCTTTCCTTAGGTTCCAGGACCCTAGTCTCTGAATTAACTGTGTCACTCTCCATCTTAATAAAGAATTCTACCATATTATGTTCACTCTTCCCCAAGGGGCCTCGCACAACAAGATTGCTCACTAGTCCTCTCTCATTACACAACACCCAGTCTAGGATGGCCAGCTCTCTAGTTGGTTCCTTGACATATGGTCTAGAAAACCATCCCTAATACAATCCAGCAAATCCTCCTCCACCCTATTGCTACCAGTTTGGTTAGCCCAATCTATATGTAGAGTATGTTTATTTATATCTATAAAATCGCCCATGATAACTGCTGTACCTTTATTGCATGCATCCCTAATTTCTTGTTTGATGCTGTCCCCAACCTCACTACTACTGTTTGGTGGTCTGTACACAACTCCCACTGGCGTTTTCTGCCCTTTGGTATTCCGCAGCTCTACCCATACAGATTCTATTGTGTTCCTAACACAGATGAGGCTGCTCACAGGGAGGTTAAAGTAACAGTGACCTCAGTCTTTTAATAAGACACTCCAGAGTGAGGAACAGGCCTTCGGGACTGGCTTATATACAGTGCTCCCAAGGGATGCTGGGATACCTTGGGACTTCAGGGGATGCACTCCCTGCTGGCGGAACATGGGAGTGCATGCTTTACAGATACACAACATCACTCCCCCCACAAAGTCAAAGTGAAAACTATTTACAAAGTGAGGCAGTCGGGAGCCTTTCTTTCCCTGGTGGACCGCCTCGGTAGAAATGTCTGTTCTGGTGTGTTGGCTGTGGCCTCGCTGGGCTGGCGTGTTGTTGGCCCTGCAGGGCTGCTAGGTGAGCCTGGCCTTGCTGGGCTGTTGGGCGTGATGGGTTCGATTTCCTAGTCCGGCGTGGTGTCGTTGATCCCTTGGGTGTGTGTTGTGGGCTCGAAAAAGGTGGTGTCTGCAATGGGTTGTTCAGGGCAGTCTGTGAACCGCAGCCTCGTTTGGTCCAAGTGCTTTCTGCAAATTTGTCCATTGTCTAGTTTGACTACAAACACCCTGTTCCCTTCTTTAGCTATCACCATGCCCGCGATCCACTTGGGACCATGTCCATAGTTTAGCACATACACAGGATCATTCAGATCAATTTCCTGTGACACAGTGGCGCGACCATCGTTTACATTTTGTTGCTGCCGCCTGCTCTCTACCTGATCATGCAGGTTGGGGTGAACCAGCGAGAATCTGGTTTTAAGGGTCCTCTTCATGAGTAGCTCAGCCGGGGGCCACCCCTGTGAGCAAGTGGGGTCTCGTGTGATAGCTGAGCAGTACTCGGGACAGGCGGGTTTGAAGTGAGCCTTCTGTAACACTTTTAAGGCTCTGTTTGATGGTTTGTATTGCCCGCTCTGCCTGCCCATTGGAGGTTGGTTTAAATGGGGCCGAGGTGACATGTTTGATCCCATTGCGGGTCCTGAATTCCTTAAATTCGGCATTAGTGAAACATGGCTCGTTGTCACTGACCAGTATGTCAGGCAGGCCGTGGGTGGCAAACATGGCCCTCAGGCTTTCAATGGTGGCGGTGGCGGTGCTTCCCGACATTATTTCACATTCAATCCATTTTGAAAAAGCATCCACCACCCACCAGGAACATTTTACCGAGAAACGGGCCCGCATAGTCGACATGGATCCTCGACCATGGTGTGGAGGGCCAGGACCACAAACTTAGTGGTGCCTCTCTGGGCGCGTTGCTCAACTGAGCACACACGCTGCATTGCCATACACAGGACTCTAAGTCAGAGTCGTTACCGGGCCACCACACGTGGGATCTGGCTATCGCTTTCATCATTACCATACCCGGGTGTGTGCTGCGGTGGTGATCTGAGATGAACGTCTCCCTGCCCTTTTTTGTTAGCACTACGTGGTTACCCCATAACAGGCAGTGTGCCTGAATGGACAGCTCGTCCTTTCGCCGGTGGAACGGCTTGATTGGCTCTTGCATTTCAATGGGGATGCTGGCCTAGCTCCCATGCAGTACACAGTTTTTTACTCGGGACAGCAGAGGATCTTGGCTGGTCCAAGTCCTAATCTGGCGGGCTGTATCAGGTGATTTATCATTTTCAAATGTTTCCATGACCATCAACAAGTCTGCGGGCTGTGCCACCATCAACAAGTTTGCAGGCTGTGTCATTTCCACCCCCGTGGTGGGCAATGGTAGCCGACTGAGAGCATCCGCACTGTTCTCAGTGCCTGGCCTGTGGCGGATGGTATAGTTATATGCTGATAACGCGAGTGCCCACTTTTGTATGCGGGCTGAGGCATGAGTATTTAGCCCCTTGTTTTCAGCGAACAGGGATGTGAGGAGCTTGTGATCGGTTTCCAGCTCAAATTTGAGGCCAAAGAGGTACTGATGCATTTTCTTTACCCGGAACACACAAGCCAATGCCTCTTTCTCAATCATGCTGTAGGCCCTCTCGGCCTTAGTCAAACTCCTGGAAGCATAGGCGAGAGGTTGCAACTTCCCCGCAACGTTAGGTTGTTGTAATACACACCCGACTCCGTACGACGACGCGTCACATGCTAGCACAAGTCTTTTACACGGGTTATACAGTACAAGCAGCTTGTTGGAGCATAAAATGTTTCTGGCTTTCACAAAAGCAATTACTTGTTTTTTTCCCCATACCCAGTTCTCACCTTTGCGCAATAACACATGTAGGGCCTCTAAAAGGGTGCTTCACCCAGGTAGGAAGTTACCAAAATAGTTGAGGAGTCCCAGGAACGACCGCAGCTCTGTGACGTTGTGTGGCCTGGGCGCGTTCCTGATAGCCTCTGTCTTGGCGTCTGTGGGCTGAATGCCATCCGCCGCGATCTTTCTCCCCAAAAACTCCACTTCTGTTGCCATGAAGACGCATTTCGACCTCTTCAGCCACAGCCCTATGTGATCCAGTCGCTGGAGGACCTCCTCCAGGTTTTGTAGGTGCTCGATGGTGTCCCGACCCGTGACCAATATGTCGTCCTTTTTTTTATCTATATCATTGGTCCAATGTGCACCACGACAATTGGCTGTTCACCCTCCCTTTTCAGAATGTCCTGCACCTGCTCCGAGACATCCTTGACCCTTGCACCAGGGAGGCAACATACCATCCTGGAGTCTCGGTTGCGGCCGCAGAAACGCCTATCTATTCCCCTTACAATCGAATCCCCTATCACTATCGCTCTCCCACTCTTTTTCCTGCTCTCCTGTGCAGCAGAGCCAGCCATGGTGCCATAAACTTGGCTGTTGCTGCCCTCTCCTGATGAGTCATCCCCCTCAACAGTACTCAAAACGGTGTATCTGTTTTGCAGGGGGATGACCACAGGGGACACCTGCACTACCTTCCTTGCACTGCTCTTCCTGCTGGTCTTCCATTCCCTATCTGGCTGTGGACCCTTTACCTGCGGTAAGACCAACTCGCTACACGTGCTACTCACGTCATTCTCAGCATCGTGGATGCTCCAGAGTGAATCCACCCTCAGCTCCAATTCCGCAACGCGGACCGTCAGGAGCTGGAGGCGGATACACTTCCCGCACACGTAGTCATCGGGGACAGCGGAAGTGTCCCTGAGTTCCCACGTGGTACAGGAGGAGCATATCACGTGACCGAGCTCACCTGCCATGACTTAACCCTTAGATACACTTAAATTGGCAACAACAATGCTAAAGTTTACTCACTGTTATAGAAGAGAAAAAAGAAAAACTAATCACCAATCACCAGCCAATCACTTACCCCCTTGGCTGTGACGTCATCTTTCTGTTTCTACGAGACGAATTTAAAGAGCTAGGAGCTAAATTAAAATGTAGGACCTCAAAAGTAGTAATCTCGGGATTGCTACCAGTGTCACGTGCTAGTCAGAGTAGGAATCGCAGGATAGCTCAGATGAATACGTGGCTTGAGCAGTGGTGCAGTAGGTAGGGATTCAAATTCCTGGGGCATTGGAACAGGTTCTGGGGGAGGTGGGACCAGTACAAACCGGACGGTCTGCACCTGGGCAGGACCGGAACCAATGTCCGAGGGGGAGTGTTTGCTCATGCTGTTGGGGAGGAGTTAAACTAATATGGCAGGAGGATGGGAACCTATGCAGGGAGACAGAGGGAAATAAAATGGAGGCTGAAGCAAAAGAAGAAACAAGAATAGTAATAGTGGAGGGGAGAGAAACCCAAGGCAGAAAACAAAAAGGGCCACATTACAGCAAAATTCTAATGGGGCAAAGTATGTTAAAACGACAAGCCTGAAGGCTCTGTGCCTCAATGCGAGGAGTATTCGGAATAAGGTGGACGAATTAACTGCGCAGATAGCAGTTAACGGATATGATGTAATTGGCATCATAGACACATGGCTCCAGGGTGGCCAATGCTGGGAACTCAACATCCAGGGGTATTCAACATTAAGGAAGGATAGACAGAAAGGGTGACGTTGTTGGTTAAAGAGGAAATTAATGCAATAGTAAGGAGGGACATTAGCTTGGATGATGTGGAATCGGTATGGGTGCAGAATACCAAAGCTAATGGGAGTTGTGTACAGACTACCAAACAGTAGTAGTGAGGTTGGGGACAGCATCAAACAAGAAATAAGGGATGTGTGCAATAAAGGTACAGCAGTTATCACGCACGACTTTAATCTACATATTGATTGGGCTAACCAAACTGGTAGCAATGCGGTGGAGGAGGATTTCCTGGAGTGTATTCGGGATGCTTTTCTAGACCAATATGTCGAGGAACCAACTAGAGAACTGGCCATCCTAGACTGGGTGATGTGTAATGAGAAGGGACTAATTAGCAGTCTTGCTGTGCGAGGCCCCTTGGGGAAAAGTGACCATAATATGGTAGAATTCTTCATTAAGATGGAGAGTGACACAGTTAATTCGGAAACTCAGGTCCTGAACTTAAGGAAAGGTAACTTCGACGGTATGAGGCGTGAATTGGCTAGAATAGACTGGCAAATGATACTAAAAGGGTTGACGGTGGATAGGCAATGCCAAATATTTAAAGATCGCATGGATGAACTTCAACAATTGTTTATCCCTGTCTGGAGTAAAAATAAAACGGGGAAGGTGGCTCAACCGTGGCTAACAAGGGAAATTAAGGATAGTGTTAAATCCAAGGAAGAAGCATATAAATTGGCCAGAAAAAGAAGTAAACCTGAAGACTGTGAGAAATTTAGAATTCAGCAGAGGAGGACTAAGGGTTTGATTAAGAGGGCAAAAATAGAGTACGAGAGGAAGCTTGCCGGGAACATAAAAACTGCCTGCAAAATCTTCTATAAATATGTGAAGAGAAAAAAATTAGTGAAGACAAACGTAGGTCCCTTGCAGTCAGATTCAGGTGAATTTATAATGGGGAACAAAGAAATGGCAGACCAATTGAACAAATACTTTGGTTCTGTCTTCATGAAGGAAGACACAAATAACCTTCCGGAAATACTAGGGGACCAAAGATCTAGTGAGAAGGAGGAACTGAAGGATATCCTTTTTAGGTGGGAAATTGTATTAGGGAAATTGATGGGCTTGAAGGCGGATAAATCCCCGGGGCCTGATAGCCTGCATCCCAGAGTACTTAAGGAAGTGGCCCGAGAAATAGTGGATGTATTGGTGATCATTTTCCAACAGTCTATCGACTCTGGATCAGTTCCTATGGACTGGAGGGTAGCTAATTTAACACCACTTTTTGAAAAAGGAGGGAGAGAGAATACGGTTAATTGTAGACCGGTTAGCCTGACATCAGTAGTGGGGAAAATGTTGGAATCAATCATTAAGGATGAAATTGCAGCGCATTTGGAAATTGGTCCAAGTCAGCATGGATTTGTGAAAGGGAAATCATGCTTGAAGAATCTTCTGGAATTTTTTGAGGATGTAACTAGCAAAGTGGACAAGGGAGAACCAGTGCATGTGCAGTATTTGGACTTTCAAAAGGCTTTTGACAAGGTCTCACACAGGAGATTGGTGTGAAAAATCAAAGCACATGGTATTGGGGGTAATGTACTGACATGGATAGAGAACTGGTTGGCAGACAGGAAGCAGGGTGTCGGGATAAACAGGTCCTTTTCAGAATGGCAGGCAGTGACTAGTGGAGTGCCGCAGGGCTCAGTGCTGGGACCCCAACTCTTTACAATACACATTAATGATTGGATGAAGGAATTGAGTGTAATATCTCCAAGTTTGCAGATGACACTAAACTGTGTGAAGGTCTGAGCTGTGAGGAGGACGCTAAGAGGCTGCAGGGTGACTTGGACAGGTTAGGTGAGTGGGCAAATGCATGGCAGGTTCAGTATAATGTGAATAAGTGTGAGGTTATTCGCTTTGGGGGCAAAAACACGAAGGCAGAATATTATCTGAATGGTAATTAAGAAAAGGTGAGGTGCAACTAGACCTGGGTGTCATGGTTCATCAGTCATTGAAAAATGGCATGCAGGTGCAGCAGGCGGTGAAGAAGGATAATGGTATGTTGGCCTTCATAGCTAGGGAATTTGAGTAAAGGAGCAGAGAGGTCTTACTGCAGTTGTACAGGGCCTTGATGAGACCTCACCTGGAATATTGTGTTCAGTTTTGGTCTCCTAATCTGAGGAAGGACATTCTTGCTATTGAGGGAGTGTAGAGAAGGTTCACCAGACTGATTCCAGGGATGGCTGGATTGACATATGAGGAGAGACTGGATCAACTGGGCCTTTATACACTGGAGCTTAGAAGGATGAGAGGGGATCTCATAGAAACGTATAAGATTCTGACGGGACTGGACAAGTTAGATGCGGGAAGAATGTTCCCGATATTGGGGAAGTCCAGAACGAGGGGACACAGTCTAAGGATAAGGGGTATGCCATTTAGGACTGAGATGAGGAGAAACTTCTTCACTCAGAGAGTTGTTAACCTGTTGAATTCCCTGCCACAGAGAGTTGTTGATGCCAGTTCATTGGATAAATTCAAGGGGGAGTAAGATATGGCCCTTATGGCTAAGGGGATCAAGGGGTATGGAGAGAAAGCAGGAAAGGGGTAGTGAGGGAATGATCAGCCATGATCTTATTGAATGGTAATGCAGACTCGAAGGGCCGAATGGCCTACTCCAGCATCTATTTTCTATGTTTCTATGTTTCCATGTCTCCGTTATCCCAATTATATCATATTCGTTAATAGCTGCTTGCGCAGTTAATTCATCCACCTTATTATGAATACTCCTCGCATTGAAGCACAGAGCTTTCAGGCTTGTCTTTTTAATATACTTTGTCACGTTAGAATTTTGCTATAATGCGGCCATTTTTGATTTTTGCCTTGGGTTTCTCTGCCCTCCACTTTTACTTTTCTTCTTCCTATCTTTTGCTTCTGCCTCCATTTTACTTCCCTCTGTGTCCCTGCATAAGTTCCCTTCCCCCTGCCATGTTAGTTTAACTCCTCCCCAACAGCACTAGCAAACACTCTCCCTAGGACATTGGTTCCGGTCCTGCCCAGGTGCAGACAATCCGGTTTGTACTGATCCCACCTCCCCCAGAACCGGTTCCAATGTCCCAGGAATTTGAATCCCTCCCTCATGCGCCACTCCTCAAGCCACGTATTCATCTTAACTGTCCTGCAATTCCTACTCTGAGTCGCACGTGGCACTGGTAGCAATCCTGAGATTACTACCTTTGTGGTCCTGCTTTTTAATTTAACTCCTAGCTCTCTAATTTCAGCTTGTAGGACCTCATCCTGTTTTTTACCTATGCCTGTATGCACCAAGACAATTGGCTGTTCACCCTCCCCTTCCAAAATGTCCTGCAGCCGCTCCAAGACATCCTTGACCCTTGCACCAGGGAGGCAAAGTACCATCCTGGAGTCTCGATTGCGGCTGCAGAAACACCTATCTATTCCCCTTACAATAGAATCCCCTACCACCATAGCTCTCCCATTCTTTTTCCTGCCCTCCTGTGCAGCAAAGCCACCCATGGTGCCATGAACTTGGCTGTTGCTGTCTGACCCTGATGAGTCATCCCCTGCAAGGTAGCCAAGGTACTGTATCTGGTTTGAGGGGGATGACTGCTGGGAACCCCTGCACTACCTTCACAGGTGTTTCAATGAAGGACCTAATATTTCATATCCCGAACTTCATCGTGAAGGGGGAAGATGCCTGTGCTTGGATTTTTTTAACGTGTGGTGGCCGTTGCACACCAGCCACCACACGAGCTTTAGAGAGCAAGGTCTTGGTCCAGTGACAATGATCAGCCATGATCATATTGAATGGTGGTGCAGGCTCGAAGGGCCGAATGGCCTTCTCCTGCACCTATTTTCTATGTTTCTATGATTACCCAAGATTAACTGGAGACCAGCTCTGCTGCACAGGCCAAGCGCACACACATAGGGCAGTGTGGGCTGGCCCGTGCTGCCCCTGTGCCCTCGCCTCTTCTGGGCCCCGATCACTTCCGTCTACGGACTCCTGCCACTCCTTCTCCCCTCCTGCTGTGCCTGCCCACACTGCAATCAGCGACCTGGCTTCGTAGCCATTGCCCTCCTGCAGCAGCACGCGCTGCTCCCTGCAGTGGTATACCACCGCACGCTGCTCCCTCCAATGGCCCCGGCCTGCTGATGGTCTTGCAGGCCGGGACCACGCCGATTTCAGGGCTGGGCCGCCGCTCGCTGCTCTTGCGCCTTATTAAAGCATGCACATAGCCTTCTTTTACAGGCGTAAGAGTTTTAAAACACATTTAAAACATAAAAAATAAAATTAAAAAAGCACATTTTATTTTTAAAAACCCTGCCCACTATGTTAAATTTATGTTAAAGCATAATTAAAAAAACTTTTTTTTAAAAATCAGATTTTTTAAAATAATACATAAATAACTTTATTTTAAATTAATGTTAAATATGTAATGTATTTTTTCCATTTTTTTATTAATGTTTTGAGTGTTTGGTGGTTGGGGGTTTCTCATTCATAATAATGGAAACTCCCACTTACGGAGTTCCCATTATTGTGAATGAGAACATACTATACCTGATTGGCTGCCCAGACCCATGTGACTGCAGCTCCAGCCCTGCACACGTCCTGATGTGCGCGCGCTGCGGCCCGCAATCAGTGGAGGCCTCCCGACCGGGAACTCGAATGGGCGCAGCAGCTTCAGGCAGGTGCGCATCTTTTTTGTAGAATCCAGTCAAACGCCCATAGGAAGGAGAAATTGGGATTTCTGGGCCAATAATTCCGAGCGGCTGTAACCTGTGTAATTGCAAACAGCACGGTTGCAGTTGCAGAGAAGACCCTCAAGCCATTCGCAATTACCTGGCACATTTCAGTAAGGGCCTCCTGGAGAAATATACTTTACTTGGCGTAACGCTGGCTGATTTGATTGAAATGTTTCTGAAGTTTAACAACATAAGAAACAGCAGTACAATGTGCAATGAATGAACTGTCGCTTGTGAATAGAGATTACCAGTTGTTTGGCAAATGGCATTTAACTTCGCGAAATGTTGTGTTATGCATGTTAGATGGACCGTTGCCAAGTATACTTACACCCTACAGGGGACAGAACTCAAGTATGTTGAAAAAGAAAAAGGATCTTGGTGTTAAAGTATATAATTCCCTTAAGGTTTACGATCAGTGCTGTGAATTGATAAACATAAGAACATAAGAAATAGGAACAGGAGTGGGCCATAAGGCCCCTCGAGCCTGCTCCGCCATTTAATACGATCATGGCTGATCCGATCATGGACTCAGCTCCACTTCCCTGTCCGCTCCCCAGAACCCTTTATCCCCTTATCGTTTAAGAAACTGTCTATTTCTGTCTTAAATTTATTCAATGTCCCAGCTTCCACAGCTCTCTGAGGCAGCAAATTTCACAGATTTACAATCCTCTGAGAGAAGAAATTTCTCCTCATCTCAGCTTTAAATGGGCGGCCCCTTATTCTAAGATTATACCCTCGAGTTCTAGTCTCCCCCATCAGTGGAAACATCCTCTCTGCATCCATCTTGTCAAGCCCCCTCATAATCTTATACGTTTCGATAAGATCACCTCTCATTCTTCTGAATTCCAATGAGTAGAGGCCCAACCAACTCAACCTTTCCTCATAAGTCAACCCCCCCATCCCGGAATCAACCGAGTGAACCTTCTCTGAACTGCCTCCAAAGCAAGTATATCCTTTTGTAAATATGGAAACCAAAACTGCATGCAGTTTTCCAGGTGTGGCCTCACCAATATCTTATATAGCTGTAGCAAGATCTTACTGCTTTTATACTCCATCCCCTTTGCAATAAAGGCCAAGATACCATTGGCCTTCCTGATCACTTGCTGTACCTGCATACTATCCTTTTATGTTTCATGCACAAGTACCCCCAGGTCCCGCTGTACTGCAGCACTTTGCAATCTTTCTCCATTTAAATCATATCTTGCTCTTTGATTTTTTTCAGACAAAGTGCATGACCTCACACTTTTCAACATTATACTCCATCTGCCAAATTTTTGCCCATTCACTTAGCCTGTCTATGTCCTTTTGCAGATTTTTTGTGTCCTCCTCACACATTGCTTTTCCTCCCATCTTTGTATCATCAGCAAACTTGGCCATGTTACACTCAGCCCCTTCTTCAAATTGTTTATATAGATTGTAAATAGTTGGGGTCCCAGCACTGATCCCTGCGGCACCCCACTAGTTCCTGGCTGGCAACTAGAGAATGAAACATTTATCCCGACTCTCTGTTTTCTGTTAGTTAGCCAATCCTTTATCCATGCTAATATATTACCCCCAACCCCGTGAACTTTTATCTTGTGCAGTAACTTTTTATGTGGCACCTTGTCAAATGCCTTCTAGAAGTCCAAATATACCACATCCACTGGTTCCCCTTTATCCACCCTATGCGTTACATCTTCAAAGAACTCCAGCAAATTTTTCAAACATGATTTCCCCTTCATAAATCCATGCTGACTCTGCCTGACCGAATTTTGCTTTTCCAAATGTCCTGCTACTGCTTCTTGAATAATGGACTCCAAGATTTTCCCAACCACAGATGTTAGGCTAACTGGTCTATAGTTTCCTGCTTTTTGTCTGCCTCCTTTTTTAAACAGGGGCATTATATTTGCAGTTTTCCAATCTGCTGGGACCGCCCCAGAATCCATGGAATTTTGGTAAATTGCAACCAATGCATCCACAATCCCTGCCGCTACTTCTCTTAAGACCCTAGGATGCAAGCCATCAGGTCCTGGGGATTTATCTGCCATTAATCCCATTATTTTACTGAGTACCACCTGCTTAGTGATTGTGATTGTGTTAAATTCCTCTCCCCCATAGCCCCTTGACTATCCACTGTCGGAATATTGTTCGTGTCCTCTACCGTAAAGACTGATACAAAATAACGCTGCCTCCGCAAGCTCCTGCAAATCCCCTGGGAGGACAGACGCACTGATCAGGCCAACATCCCCAACATCGAAGCGCTGACCACATTCAACTAGCTCCGCTGGGCGGGCTACATTGTTCGCATGCCCGACACGAGACTCCCAAAGCAAGTGCTCTACTGAGAGCTCTGACACGGCAAGCGAGCCCCAGGTGGGCAGAGGTAATGTTGCAAGGACACCCTCAAAGCCTCTTTTTTAAAGTGCAACTTCCCCACCGGTACTTGGGAATCCCTGGTCAAAGACCGCCCAAAATGGAGGAAGAGCATCCAGGAGGGCGCTGAGCACCTCGAGTCTCGTCGCCGAGAGCAGGCAGAAAACAAGCGCAGACAGAGGGAGGTGCGTGCGGAAAACCAGACTCCCCCACCCACCCTTTCCTTCAACCACTGTCTGTCCCACCTGTGACAGAGACTGTAATTCCCGTATTGGTCTGTGCAGCCACCTGAGAACTCACTTTTAAAGTGGAAGCAAGTCTTCCTCGATTTCGAGGGGCTGCCTATGATGATGATGAAGTGCTAAGTAAAGCAAATAGAGTATTAGGTTTGCAGTGCCAGGATAATTCAATATATATGTGTTTCCTAAATGACAACAAAAAACTCTATTTATATAGCGCCTTTAACGTAGTGAAACGTTCCAAGGTGCTTCACAGGAGTATTATGTGGCAAAAAATTTGACACCGAGCTGCATAAGTAGAAATTAGGGCAGGTGACCAATAGCTTGTTCAAAGAGGTAGGTATTAAGTAGTGTCTTGAAGGAGGAAAGAGAGGTAGAGAGGCGGAGAGGTTTAGGCAGGGAGTTCCAAAGCTTGGGGCCTAAGCAACAGAAGGCATGGCTACCAATGATTGAGCGATTATAATCAGGGATGCTCAAGAGGGCAGAATTAGAGGAGCGCAGACATCTCGGGGGGTTATGAGGCTGGAGGTGATTATAGAGATAGGGAGGGGCGAGGCCTTGGAAGGATTTGAAAATAAGGATGAGAATTTTGAAACCGAGGCATTGCTTAACCGGAAGCCAATGTAGGTCAGCGAGTGCAGGGGTGAGCGGGTTTTGGTACGAGTTAGGACATGGGCAGCTGAGTTTTGGATCACCTCTAAATTACATAGGATAGAATGTGGGAGGCCAGCCAGGAGTGTGTTGGAATAGTCAAGTCTAGAGGTAACAAAGGCATGGATGAGGGCTTCAGCAGCGGATGAGCTGAGGCAGGGACGGAGATGGGTGATGTTTCAATGTTGGAAATAGGCAGTCTGCTGCGGATGTGTGGTTGGAAGCTCATTTCAGGGTCAAATATGACACCAAGGTTGCGAACACTCTGGTTCAACCTGAGACAGAAGTTGGGGAGAGGGATGGAGTCAGTGATTAGGGAATGGAGTTTGCGGTGGGGACCGATAACAATGGCTTCGGTCTTCCCAATATTCAATTGGAGAAAACCGGATTGGAGGGATTCAAACATGGAATTGCGGGAAAGATGGGCACGGATTTGGGATGCGACAACATGTTCCAGGACTTTGGAGTGGAAAGGGAGGTTGGAGATGAGGCAGTAGTTTGCAAGGACGGAGGGGTCGAGGGTTGTTTTTTTGAAGAGGGGGTGGTGACAGCAGATTTGAGGGGGAGGGGGACAGTACCTGAGGAGAGAGAACTGTTAACAATGTCAGCTAACATCGGAGCCAGAAAAGGAAGTTGGGTGGTCAGCAGTTTGGTGGGAATAGGGTCAAGGGAGCAGGAAGTGTGTCTCATGGACAGGATGAGCTGGGAAAGATCATGAGGGGAGATCGGAGAGAAACTGGAGAAAGATGTGAGGTCAGGGCTAAGGATCCTTGGAGGAAGTTTGGCCCTGTGGATTAGGGGAAGGCAGGGAAGAGGCAGAGGCGGCCGAACGGATGGTCTCAATATTAGAGACAAAGAAGTCCATGAGCTCCTCACACTTATTGTCGGAGGTGAGAGTGGAGACTGGGGAGAGGGGATTAAAAAGACGGTGAGCAGTGGACAAAAGAAGCCGGGTCTATATTTGCATTCCAGAATGATTGTGGAATAGTGAGCGATTTTAGCAGACGAGAGCAGGACTCGATAATGCTTTATGTGTTCCAGCCAGATCTGGCGGTGAATGGTTAAACCAGTTGTCCACTATATCCGTTCAAGTCTGTGTCCCTTGGACTTAAGGGAGTGAAGATCAGGGCTGTAACAGGGGGACTGTCCAGGGTAAGAGAGAGTAATTGTTTTAACAGGGACTAGGGTATCAAAGGTGGTGGTGAGGGTGTGATTGAACAGATCGGTAGCTGCAGATGCTGGAGAAATACCACCAACGATATCTCTGCAAGATCCTACAAATCCTCTGGGAGGACAGGCACACCAACATCAACGTCCTCACTTAGGCTAACATCCCCAGCGTTCAAGCACTGACCACAACCGATCAGCTCCGCTGGGCAGGCCACATAGTCCGCATGCCAGACACGAGACTCCCAAAGCAAGTGCTCCACTCGGAGCTCCTTCATGGCAAACGGACAGAGGAAACGTTACAAGGACACCCACAAAGCCTCCCTGATAAAATGCGACATCCCCACCGACACCTGGGAGTCCCTGGCCCAAGACCGCCCTAAGTGGAGGAAGTGCATCTGGGAGGGCGCTGAGCACCTCGATTCTCACCATCGGGAGCATGCAGAAATCAAGCGCAGGCAGCGGAAAGAGCAAGCGGCAAACCAGTCCCACCCACCCCTTCCCTCAACGACTATCTGTCCCACCTGTGACAGAGTCTGTAGCTCTTGTATTGGACTGTTAAGCCACCAAAGAACTTACTTTAGGAGTGGAAGCAAGTCTTCCTCGATTCCGAGGGACTGCCTATGATGATGATGAGCTACAGAAATGTCACGGTAAATGGAGGGCCAAAGGCTGGGCAGTTGGGAATTCATAAGTGCAGCTGTAAGAGAGTCAGGAGAGAGTTTTTTCCAGGGACGGACACAGGAGGAGGTAAGGTTGCGGGGGGCGGGGGGGTGGGGGGGGGGTGGAAAGGGGATGTGGGTGCAGAGCGATACGAGGAAGTGGTCAGAGATGGCCTTATCTGCAATTGACACAATGGGAGTAACGAGGTCACGAGAGATGGCACGGTCGAGGGCTTGGCCGTGACTACGGGTTGGGGAGTTCCGATGGAGAGAGAGATTAAGGGAGGACAGGAGGCTAGTGAACTCAGAGGAGAGAGAGCATGGTGAATTGAAAGGGAGATTGAAATCACCGAGGTTGAGAAGTCGTTCGGTGCAGAGGCAGAGAGAGGCAAGTAGTGAAGAAATATCAGTAATAAAAGTTTTATGATTCTTGGGTGGGCGGTAGAGAATGTGAATATTAAATGAGAAGCGAGAGGGTTGGAATAGGGTGAGATGTTCAAAGGAGGAGAAAGTGCCGGAGGAGTAGGGGAGCAGACCACGGTGTGATTTGCTGATGAGAGCCACACTGCCACCATGGCAGTCTGAGTTTAACTACATCAATGATTACACTTCAAAAGTGCTTTATTTACTGTAAAGTGCTTTGGAATGCCCTGAGGTTGTGAAAGGCGCTATATAAATGTAAGTCTTTCACAAAGAAATAAGAAAGACTTGCATTTATATTGTGTCTTTCACGTTCACCGGACGTCTCAGGGAGCTTTACAGCCAATGAAGTACTTTTGCAGTGTAGTCACTGTTGCAATGTGGGAAACGCGACAGCCAAATTGCACACAGCAAGCTCCCACAAACAGCAATATGAATAATGACCAGATAATCTGCTTTTGATATGTTGATTGAGGGATAACTATTGGCTATGACACCATGGATAACTCCCCTGCTCGTCTTCGAAATAGTGCCATGGGATCTTTTATGGCCACCTGAGAGAGCAAACAGGGCCTCGGTTTAATGTCTCATCCAAAAGACGGCACCTCCGACAGTGCAGCACTCCACTGGAATGTCACCCTAGATTTTTGGGCTCAAGTCTCTGGGGTGGGACTTGAACACACAACCTTCTGACTCAGAGGTGAGGGTGCTACCAATTGAGTCACAGCTGACACACTGTGCAGTGCTGAGGGAGAGCTGCACTATCGGAGGTGCTGTCGTTCGGCATCCTGACGGTGTGGGGAAGACTCATTGGATCAGTTGTTCTTCCCCTGTCCATCTATTTCATATGTTTGTATTTTTGTAACATTGGTTAGCAACATAGGAAATATTTTGCAAAGATGTTACGAAAGTGCAAGTTACAGGCATTCAGTGGAAGTGGTGAGATTCAATCAAAGCAAACCTTGTGGCAGTCCCCTTTGAAGACTCAATCTCCGTAAAGGATGCTCTTCCCTTAGTACCATGCATGGCATCTTGGCGCTGTAAATCATTTCTCCAATCTTCTGAAGATCCCGCATCAAGTTGCAATCACCTTTTATTTGATCTGTCCTTCATTTGAGAGCATAGTGGCGGTGGTGAAAAGAGCAGGTTCCCAATGATGTGCCCTCTTGTGTTTGACACCGAGTTTTTCCTGTTGGCACCAACTCTAAGCAGGGCTCCGAAGTGACATGCTCAAGGACCCCTCAGGTGATCAGAAATGATAGCGTGAGCAACGTCGATTTGATCTTTGACCCTTCACGAGCATCATTTGTGTTTTCACAACTTTGCACAACTATTTTCGTCCCTCTTATCCTAAGTTGGTAACTAAGTTCTCAAAAGAAAAGGCCACATTGTCCGCATCCCCGCAAAGCAAGTGCTCTACTCGGAACTCCGACACGGCAAGCGAGCCCCAGGTGGGCAGAGGAAGCATTTCAAGGACATCCTCAAAGCCTCCTTAATAAAGTGCAACATCCCCACCAACACCTGGGAATCCCTGGCCAAAGATTGCCCTAAGTGGAAGAAGAGCATCCAGGAGGGCGCTGAGCACCTCGAGTCTCGTCGCCGAGAGCATGCAGAAACCAAACGCAGGCAGCGGAAGGAGTGTGCGGAAAACCAGACTCCCCATCCACCCTTTCCTCAACGACTGTCTGCCCCACTTGTGACAGAGACTGTAATTCCCGTATTGGACTGTACAGCCACCTGAGAACTCACTTTTAGAGTGGAAGCAAGTCTTCCTCGATTTCGAAGGACTGCCGCTGATGACGATGAAATTCTCAAAAGAAAGCACTGCTGTTCCTGGATGTCATTCGGGTAGTTCTTTATTCCAAATAAAATATATTTCAGACTCATTCATGTGCCTGCAGTTCCTTTCACACTGACTTACCAATCTCGACCGGGCATTTTCCCTCCAAAAAAGCAAAAAGAGAAAATGATGTGTGAGTCAACCATTATTTTTGTGTACCTGTCTTCTGACTGGCACTGGTGTTTATGGAGGTGGTAGGAAATAGAGAAACAAAAACGGAAGTATATTTTAGAAGTCTAATATTGTGACAGAAAAGCTGCAATTATAGTGTAAAGTTCTAATGTGTATTCTGCAGAGTAATGAATACTGCGACGAGAACAGTCACAAGAAATGGGAACTTGTCGGACTTCGGAACTGAATTATCCCAATGCGTTTATTTGTAAGTTAGTTTGAATACCAATAAATTGCATATAAAGGCAAACATAATGAAAAATATAATGAATTTATAGCTCGTGAACTTACTCGCTGCAGAACCTGAAATGGTCCTGGGACACTGCCAGGCAAAGAACAGATTTCTCAAAGCCTAGAGTAAATTCCAGCAATTCATGGCTAATTGTGGTTTTGAACTTTTGTGTAAAAATAACAGAATTCAAAGCAACACATTGTCTGGCAGAGTCGCACAGGGACAGATGCCCAAGGTTTAAGCTCTGGAATATGGTGCCAACGTGTTGGTTTGATCGAGAATATTGAGATGTAGTTGTGGCAGCTGCTTTTGTCCTTCTGGGCGTCTGGTTTGAATCGGAACAACTACAAGCTGCCCCTCAATGACTTCATCCAAAAACACAACATCAGTTTCCACATGTACGCTGATGACACCCAGCTCTACCTCACCACCACCCCACCCGACCCCTCCACTGTCTCTACATTGTTAGACTGCTTTTCCGACATCCAGTACTGGATGAGCAGAAATATCCTCCAACTAAATATTGGGAAGACTGAAGACATTGTCTTTGATCCCGCCACAAACTCCGTTCCCCAGCCACCGACTCCATCCCTCTTCCTAGCATCTGCCTGAGGCTGAACCAGACTATTCGCAACCTTGGTGTCATATTTGACCCTGAGATGATCTTCCGATCACATATCCGCACCATAACTAATTTTCCACCTCTGGAACATCGCCCGACTCCGCCCTTGCCTCAGCTCATCTGCTCCTGCCTTTGTTACCTCTAGACTTCACTATTCCAATGCTCTTCTGGCTGGCCACTTCCACCCCCCATAAACTTGAGCTCATCCAAAACTCAGCTGCCCGTGTCCGAACTCGCACCAAGACCCGTTCACCCATCACCCTATACTCGCTGACCTACATTGGCTCCCGGCATGGCAACAACTCAATTTTAAAATTCTCATTCCCTCGCCCCTCCCTATCTCTGTAACCTCCTCCAGCCCTACATCCCTCTGAGATCTCTGTGCTCCTCCAATTCTGGCTTCCAGCGCATCCCCGATTTTAATCGCTCCACCATTGGCGGCTGTGCTTTCAGTGGCTTTGGTCCGAAACTCTGGAATTGTCTCCCTAAGTCGCTCCGCCTTCTACCTCTCTCTCCTCCTTTAGGATGTTCCTTAAAACCTACCTCTTTGACCAAGCTTTTGGTCATCTGCCCTAATATCTCCTTGTGTGGCTTGGTGTCAAAGTTTGTTTGATAACGTTCCTCTGAAGCGTCTTGGGACATTTTACTACATTAAAGGCTCTAAGTAAATGCAAGTTATTGTTGTGTACTGTTTCTGTTATATATGCAGACTATAGATATACTCCCTGTGTAGTCACTGTATAGTTGCATAAGATGGAGACATGTTACCTGATGTGCTATCAATAAAGTTTACATTGTGTATATACTATGCTGGCACCACTAGAGGGTGCAACTGATGGAGACAGGGGTTTCCTGCCCCTGTGGCAGAGGCTGTCCACCAGAGGGCACTGCAGTGGGAGACCTGAGGGTCAGCTGCATAGGTGTGCAGGGTTCAGTATAAAAGGCTGCCCACCATGCTTGTGCCTCATTCTGGAGTTACGAATAAAGGACCAAGGTCACTACAGTTTGAGTACAACACATTACCTCGTGGAGTCATTCATAAGTGCATTACAGACATAACAGTTTGAGTATGAAAGCCTGGCCATACCTCTTTGGTGCAGTACAGAATGGGTTATGGATTTCTGTCGTTGGTGGCATACTTGGAATGGTCTTCCAGTTAGTGTAGTTAGAGAAACGATTGGAATCGTTCAAGAGGCAGTTAGGTGCTATGATTGGGACACTGTATGGTCGAATTTCTGTGGCTGAATGCAACATAGGAACAGGAGTGGGCCATTCAGCCCTTGAGCCTGCTTCGAGACAGGAATAATAAACGATCTCCGAGTAAAAGATCCTCTCGGAATGAGTGATCACAGTATAGTTGAATTTGTAATACAGATTGAGGGTGAGGAAGTAGTGTCTCAAACGAGCGTACTATGCTTAAACAAAGGGGACTACAGTGGGATGAGGGCAGAGTTGGCTAAAGTAGACTGGGAACACAGACTAAACGGTGGCACAATTCAGGAACAGTGGAGGACTTTTAAGGAGCTCTTTCATAGTGCTCAACAAAAATATATTCCAGTGAAAAAGAAGGGCGGTAAGAGAAGGGATAACCAGCCTTGGATAACCAAGGAAATAAAGAAGAGTATAAAATTAAAAACCAATGCGTATAAGGTGGCCAAGGTTAGTGGGAAACTAGAAGATTGGGAAAGTTTTAAAAGACAGCAAAGAATGACTAAGAAAGCAATAAAGAAAGGAAAGATAGATTACGAAAGTAAACTTGCGCAAAACATAAAAACGGAGAGTAAAAGCTTTTACCGATATATAAAATGGAAAAGAGTGACTAAAGTAAATATTGGTCCCTTAGAAGATGAGAAGGGGGATTTAATAATGGGAAATGTGGAAATGGATGAGACCTTAAACAATTATTTTGCTTCGGTCTTCACAGTGGAAGATACAAAAACCATGCCAAAAATTGCTGGTCACGGGAATGTGGGAAGGGAGGACCTTGAGATAATCACTATCACTAGAGGGGTAGGTGCTGGGCAGGCTAATGAGACTCAAGGTAGACAAGTCCCCTGGTCCTGATGAAATGCATCCCAGGGTATTAAAAGAGATGGCGGGAGTTATAGCAGATGCATTCGTTATAATCTACCAAAAGTCTCTGGACTCTGGGGAGGTACCATCGTATTGGAAAGCAGCTAATGTAATGCCTCTGTTTAAAAAAGGGGGCAGACAAAAGGCAGGTAACTATAGGCCGGTTAGTTTAACATCTGTAGTGGGGAAAATGCTTGAAGCTATCATTAAGGAAGAAATAGCGGGACATCTAGATAGGAATAGTGCAATCAAGCAGACGCAACATGGATTCATGAAGGGGAAATCATGTTTAACTAATTTACTGGAATTCTTTGAGGATATAACGAGCATGGTGGATAGAGGTGTACCGATGGATGTGGTGTATTTAGATTTCCAAAAGGCATTCAATAAGGTGCCACACAAAAGGTTACTGCAGAAAATAAAGGTACGCGGAGTCAGAGGAAATGTATTAGCATGGATAGAGAATTGGCTGGCTAACAGAAAGCAGAGAGTCGGGATAAATGGGTCCTTTTCGGGTTGGAAATCAGTGGTTAGTGGTGTGCCACAGGGATCGGTGCTGGGACCACAACTGTTTACAATATACATAGATGACCTGGAAGAGGGGACAAAGTGTAGTGTAACAAAATTTGCAGATGACACAAAGATTAGTGGGAAAGCGGGTTGTGTAGAGGACACAGAGAGGCTGCAAAGAGATTTAGATAGGTTAAGCGAATGGGCTAAGGTTTGGCAGATGGAATACAATGTCGGAAAATGTGAGGTCATCCACCTTGGAAAAAAAAAACAGTAAAAGGGAATATTATTTGAATGGGGAGAAATTACAACATGCTGCGGTGCAGAGGGACCTGGGGGTCCTTGTGCATGAATCCCAAAAAGTTAGTTTGCAGGTGCAGCAGGTAAGCAGGAAGGCGAATGGAATGTTGGCCTTCATTGCGAGAGGGATGGAGTACAAAAGCAGGGAGGTCCTGCTGCAACTGTACAGGGTATTGGTGAGGCCGCACCTGGAGTACTGCGTGCAGTTTTGGTCACCTTACTTAAGGAAGGATATACTAGCTTTGGAGGGGGTACAGAGACGATTCACTAGGCTGATTCCGGAGATGAGGGGGTTGCCTTATGATGATAGATTGAGTAGACTGGGTCTTTACTCGTTGGAGTTCAGAAGAATGAGGGGTGATCTTATAGAAACATTTAAAATAATGAAAGGGTTAGACAAGATAGAGGCAGAGAGGTTGTTTCCCCTTGTCGGGGAGACTAGAACTAGGGGGCACAGCCTCAAAATACGGGGGAGCCAATTTAAAACCGAGTTGAGAAGGAATTTCTTCTCCCAGAGGGTTGTGACTCTGTGGAATTCTCTGCCCAAGGAAGCAGTTGAGGCTAGCTCATTGAATGTATTCAAATCACAGATAGGTAGATTTTTAACCAATAAGGGAATTAAGGATTATGGGGGGCGGGCAGGTAAGTGGAGCTGAGTCCACGGCCAGATCAGCCATGATCTTGTTGAATGGCGGAGCAGGCTCGAGGGGCTAGATGGCCTATTCCTGTTCCTAATTCTTATGTTCTTATGTTCTTATGTTCGACATTCAATTAGATCACGGCTTATCTGTATCTTAACTCCATTTATCCACCTTGGTTTCTTATCCCTTATCATCCTTGCCAAACAAGGATCTAGCGATCTCAGTTTTGAAATTTTCAATTGACCCCCAGCCTCAACAGCTTTACGGGGGTAGAGAGTCGCAGATTTCCACTACCCTCTGTGTGAAGAAGTGCTTCCTGACATCAGAACTAAATGTCCTAGCTGAAATTTTAAGGTTAAACCCCCTTGTTCTGGACTCCCCATCGGAGGGAATAGTTTCCTACCAGAGGAAATAGGAATGGTCTCCCTCCTGTGTACATATCTCTGTCCACTGATGGGCGTGTCTTTGGTTTTATTTTTAGCCTGCCAAACAGGACTGCAATTATTTGATCTCAGTGTAGATACTGGTTTCGCTCCAATACTGTCCGTATTAATATAGATAAGGGAGGCTGAGCTTTCTTCCCAAGTTACATTCTTCAATGACCTTTACCAATTGATTGTGTTTTTTTGATTATCCTGGCAGCACCTTGACACACTGGTGAGGGGTCAGAGGGGAAAGACAAGGACAGTTTTGGAAGTTAAGGCTCTTTGTTCTGAAGAGAAACTCACGGGGCGGGCAATTCCTCCGAGCTGCTCCTGTTCCGACAACGTTATTTTGCTGAACGTGCGGAGGGATCCCCATTTTGGCCAGAACTCTGAGAGAATTTCCATGGGATCGTTAATGCCCATCTAAACTTAAAGATAAAGCCTCTGTTTAATGTCTCATCCAAAAGGCAGCACCTCAAACTCTCTCAGTGTTATATTGACCAGATTGTATGCAAGTCCTGGGAAGAGGCTCAGAACTTACAACCTTTTAACTCAGAGGCAAGAGTGCTGTAGCTGAGCTAATCTGCCACTTACAAAAAGAAAAGACATTGCATTTATACAGCGCCTTTCATGACCACCGGACGTCTCAAGTGCTTTACAGCCAATGAAGTAGTTTTGGAGTGTAGTCACTGTTGTAATCTGGGAAACGTAGTAGTCAATTTGCGCACAGAAAGCTCGCACAAACAGCAATATGATAATGACCAGATAATCTGTTTTTTTGCTTTGTTGATTGAAGGATAAATATTGGCTAGGACACTGGGGATAACTCCCCATGCTCTTCTTGGAAATAGTGCCACAGGATCTTTTACATGCACCTGAGAGAGCAGACAGGGCTTCGGTTTAACATCTCAACCGAAAGCCAGCTCCTCCGACTGTGCAGCACTCTCCCAGCACTAGCACTGGAGTGTAAAGTCCTGTCCCCTCAGTACAGAGTCACACGAGGCATGTAGTGAAGTCAAGGTCACTCTGGACCTGCACCTTTTATTTCACAGCTCTGGAATGCTGCACTTGACTGAGTCCTTATATACATGTCTCTTGCAAGTGCACCCCCGGTGCTAAGGTATGCTGGTGGTTACAGGTCATATCTTATTACAGTCATGTATAGCATGTTAGGATACAGTTATATATAATAATGTAAGATACATGACATCACCCTCCCCCAAGGTCTTATTTTCTTTATAAATTCAGTCTCTCAGGTGGTCTACGCTCTCGCGTGGAGCGTCTGAGTTGTGGTTCAGTTGTTTGCCTCGGTGTCTGTTTTTCTTTGGGTGTGGTTGCTGGTATCTCGCCTGGGCTATCTGGTTCGATTGGTGTGATTGTTGTTGACTCGCCTGGGCTGTCTGTTGGGATTGCCCTTTCCTCAGGTTGTTCCCTCTGTCTGTCCACCAGGTATGGTGCGAGTTCCACATTGCAGTCTGCCTCTGGTTCCGCAGTGCTGTTGGTAAATCTGCTTTTGACTTGGTCTACATGCCTCCGGCAGGTTTTGCCTTTGTCCATTTGTACTACCAGTAGCCTGTTTCCTTCCTTGCCCGTTACTGTCCCTGCAAGCCATTTGGGACCCCTGCCATAGTTTAGGACAAACACTTTGTCCCCTATCTCATTCCATCTCCCCTTCAAATTTCTGTCATGGTAGTCAGTCAGCTTACGGCGCTTTGCCTCAATGATTTCGTGCATGTCTGGGAGGATTAATGAGAGCCTTGTTTTTAAAGTCCTTTTCATCAACAGTTGCGCGGGGGGGATCCCAGTCAGTGAGTGCGGACGAGATCTGTATGCCAACAGCAGTCGCGACAGGCGACTCTGCAGCGTGGGACCTTGGATTTTAAGCATGCCTTGTTTAATGATTTGCACTGCTCTCTCCACCTGGCCATTGGAGGCCGGATTGAATGGTGCCGTCTTGACGTGATTTATGCCATGGTCAATTATAAAGTCTTGGAATTCTGTGCTGGTGAAGCACGGACCATTGTCACTGACTAATATGTCAGGGATTTCGTGCGTTGCAAACATGGTTGCGAGGCTCTCCACAGTGGTGAAGGTTGTGCTCAAGTTTTAAATGGTGCATTCGATCCACTTTGAAAATGCATCTACAACTACGAGGAACATTTTGCCCATGAATGGGCCCGCATAGTCTACATGCACCCGCGACCACGGTTTGGTAGGCCAGGGCCAGGGGCTCAGTGGAGCCTCCCTGGGGGCATTGCTGAGTTGGGCACAAATGGTGCACCTTCGGACGCAGAGATCCAAGTCCGCGTCAATACCAGGCCACCAGACGTGGGATCTGGCTATGGCCTTCATGAGAACGATCCCCGGGTGCTCGCGGTGGAGCTCCCGGACAAATGCCTCTCTGCCTCGCAGAGGCATGACTACTCGGCTGCCCCACATCAGGCAGTCTGCTTGTAGTGATAGCTCATGCATGCGCCTGTGAAAGGGTTTTAATTCCTCGGGGCAGGCATCGCGAGCCTCTGCCCAATCACCGGTTAGGACACATCTTTTTACTAAGGATAACGTGGGGTCGCTGGCCATCCAGGCTCTGATTTGGCGAGCTGTCATGGGCGAACCTGTGGACTCAAAGGCATTGATTGCCATGACTATCTCACAGTCCTGTTCATCAGACCCTTCCGTGGTTGCCAGGGGTAGTCTACTGAGCGCGTCGGCACAGTTGTCTGTGCCTGGTCTGTGCCTTATGGTATAGTCGTAGGACGCCAGCATGAGTGCCCACCATTGAATTCGCGCCGAGGCGTTGGCATTTATTGCCTTGCTCTCGGATAGGAGGGATGTGAGGGGCTTGTGGTCGGTTTCTAACGTGAACTTGGCCCCGAAAAGGTATTGGTGCATCTTTTTGACACCGTACACGCACGCGAGCGCCTCCTTCTCTACCATTCCGTACCCGCGCTCCGCCCGCGAAAGTGACCTGAAGGCATAAGCTATGGGTTGTAATTTGCCCGCACTATTGACATGTTGCAAAACGCATCCGACCCCATACACTGATGCATCGCATGTGAGAACTAGCTTTTTACCTGGGTCAAAGAAAGTCAAAACACTGTTGCAACACAGAAGGTTGCGTGCCTTATTGAATGCCCGTTCCTGGGCATCCCCCCAAAAACAATCGCACCCCTTCCTGAGTAGCACATGGAGAGGCTCCAGCAGCATGCTTAAGTTCTGCATAAAGTTCCCAAAGTAATTGAGTCGCCCGAGAAAGGCGCGCAGTTCTGAGACATTCCGGGGCCTGGGTGCCAGGCGAATTGCTTCTGTTTTGGACTCTGTTGGGCGGATTCCATCAGCGGCAATCCTTCTGCCCAAAAATTCAACCTCGGGTGCGAGAAACAGGCACTTGGATTTCTTGACTCGTAGGCCTACCCGATCCAACCGCTTTAGCACTTACTCCAAATTACGGAGTTGGGAGTCGGTGTCCCTGCCCGTGATAAGTATGTCGTCTTGAAATACAACTGTCCCCGGGATGGACTCCATGTTGCGCTAGAATATGGCAGCTGCCGACCTGATGCCGAATGGGCATCGATTGTACATGAAAAGGCCCCGATGTGTGTTGATGGTGGTGATTGGTTGGATTCCTCGGTCAATTCTTGCGTCAGATATGTAGACGTGAGGTCTAATTTTGAGAAAAGTTTACCTCCAGCCAATGTGGCAAATAAGTCCTCCGCTCTGGGCAGCGGGTACTGGTCCTGTAGGGAGACTCTGTTTATGGTAGATTTGTAGTCCCCACAGATTCGTACGGATCCATCAGGCTTCATGACTGGGACGATGGGACTTGCCCAGTCGCTAAATTCCACAGGTGATATAATGCCTTCCCGCAGAAGCCTGTCTTGTTCGTGTTCAATCTTTTCCCTCATCAATAGGGTACATCTCTGGCCTTGTGATGGACCGGTCTAGCATCCTGTGTGATGTAGATTTTGACTTTGGCCCTTTTGGAAGTGCCCACACCTGGCTGAAAGAGATGTTCAAATCGCTTTATAACTGTTGAGCAGGAGGTCCGTTCCTCTAATGACATGGCATGGACATCATCCCATTTCCAGTTTAGTTTTGCCAGTCAGCTTCTCCCCAGCAGTGCTGGGGGGGTCTCAGGGGACAATCCAGAGGGGAAGTCGGTTCACTGTCCCTTTGTGTGTGACAGAGAGCATGGCGCTGCCGAGGACTGGTACGATTTCTTTGGTATAGTTCCTTAGTTTGGTGTCGACCCTTGTGAGTTTTGGTCTGTCTCTTTTATGTGGCCACAGTTGTTCAAATTGTTGAGCGTCCATGAGAGATTGACTCGCTCCTGTAGCCAGCTCCATGTTGACAGAAATCCTGTTGAGTAGGACCCTCATCATTATAGGAGGCGTCCTGTCGTAGGAGCAGCGGCCATTGATCGTGTTGACCCGCTGTACATTGGTGTCCCGGGTACTGTCCCCACCATCTTCTGGTCCGCTTTCCGACCCATCCAATTCGTATACCAGCCGAGCTGCCATTTTTTTGCACATGCGGGCCAAATGCCCTCTATCTTCACAGTTCCTGCAAACAGCCTGCGGAAATCGACATCCCCTTGATGAGTGCCCACCCCCACACCTCCAGCACAGACTGCTTGCAAAGAATGAGTTGCGTCTGGCTGATCTCTCTTGAGCTTCTCTCAGTTTGTAGTTGATTGCTCTCATTGTGGGTTGATGAGGTGTGAACGGCCGTTCCTGTGGTCCTTGATGGCTTCTGTTGCCACTGCTTGCTGTCGAAAGCCTGTTCTGCCGGTTTTGTCTGTGTGTGGGGGTAGCAGCTTTTCTAATGCTGTGAACTCCTTGTTCCATTATTTCGTTAGTTGTCGTACCTGCATTGTAAATCAACCTCATTTCTTCTTCCCCTCCCAAGAATGTCTGTGCAACCAGTGCTGCTGCCTCTAAGTTCAGGTTCTTGGTCTCTATGAGCTTTCGGAATATGCCTGCGTGGCCTATTCCTTCAATGAAAACGTCTCTCAGCATTTCTCTCCTCAGTTCATCGGAGAACTCACATAAACTAGCCAACCTCCGAAGTTCCGCCACGAAGTCGGGTATGCTCTGGCCCACACAGCGTCTGTAGTTGTAGAACCTGTGTCTGGCCATGTGTAGGCTGCTCGCTGGCTTCAGGTGGTCTCTTACCAATGTGCTCAATTCTTCAAATGACTTGCTTGCTGGTTTATCAGGTGCCAACAGATCCTTCATTAAAGCGTATGTTTTCGAGCCACATTTGGTCAAGAGATGGGCTAACTGTCGTCGCCTAACCAATCTTTGGTTACAAAGCTTTGCTGGAGCCTTTCTATAAAGTCCTCCCAATTGTCTCCCGCATTGTACTTTTCATCTGATCCGTTGTTCGCCATTCTGTGGATTCTGTAATCCCGTAACTCGTCGCCACTGTAAAGTCCTGTCCCCTCAGTACAGATTCACATGAGGCATGTAGTGAAGTCAAGGTCACTCTAGACCTGCACCTTTATTTCACAGCTCTGGAATGCTGCACTTGCCTGAGACCTGTGCTAAAATATCTGTCTCTTGCAAGTGCACCCCCGGTGGTAAGGTATGCTGGTGGTTACAGGTCATATCTTATTACAGTCATGTATAGCATGTTGGGATACAGTTATACATAATAATGTAAGGTACAT
Source organism: Pristiophorus japonicus (assembly GCF_044704955.1). Classification (NCBI taxonomy): domain Eukaryota; kingdom Metazoa; phylum Chordata; class Chondrichthyes; family Pristiophoridae; genus Pristiophorus; species Pristiophorus japonicus. The sequence continues at coordinate 271,794,089 of NC_091981.1, read as the reverse complement.
GACATGGAGTATCAGCCTAGATTTTGTGCTCAAGTTCCTGGAGTGAGGTGAGTGTGCTACCCACTGAGCTAAGGTTGGCACTACACAGTAAAGCTTTGTCAGACAGCTGACAAGTAGAACAAAGAGCCTGATATGTCACATTCTACATGCCTCATGGAAGATGTACGCTTGGTGGGTCAAATGGTCTGTTTTCCTTCTATGTCCTCTTATATTTTTGCTACAACATAGATGAGATATAATTATAAAATTCACAAAATTAATATTTATACTACCCTTATAGTGATGAAGAGTCAGGGAATCACATACAATTAAAATACTGATTTGGTTTTGGGAGCCCTATTCGTGTGATGAGCAATCTTAAAATTGCCTCTTGTTGAAACATTATAGTGCTTCCACTTGCAAATTGCTCATCATCGTGAGAGTGTGCCTGTTCAACATGATGAGTATATGCAAGACATGGGGAAGTGATACATTCAGCATTAATGAGTGCAGTGACAGTTGGTTTCAGTCTATTTGAGAGAGTTTGCTCCTAATTAGTTTGGCTACAAATACACATGAAGGCATCCTTGCTCCTGTAACAATTCTTTCTTGTAATTATTCTTCGCATGACCTTGATACATTGGATAAGGGGTCAGAGCAGAAAGACAAAGAACATTTTACAAGATGCAGGAGGGCCAATTACAGGCCAGCAGTGGCCCCCAGAGGTATTGTGGAATTGCGGAGAACACTCCTTCCCCTCCACCCTCCCCCTCTTCCTCCCTCCACCTGCTGCCTCCCCTCCCCCTGCCCCTCCACACTCCACCTCCTCCTCCACCCTCCGCCTGCCCACCTCTCCTCCACCCTCCACCTATCCCTCCCCCTCCTCCACCCTCCACTTATCCCTCCCCTTCCTCCACCCTCCCCTGCCCCTCCGCCTCTGTTTTATATATATATATATATTTATATAGCTTTACCTAGTGGACTACTGTGGTAATGCAGCCACTGCTGTAAATGTAATAACGACATTAGGTGACAGGTCACCTGACAAGTTCCTGGAGTTAACAGCCATCTTGGAAGTCCTGTGTGTTTGTGATGTGGTAAGGAATATATCACATTGGCGATGAAAGATGGGATGATCGGATTTCCGAGCTGAAATTTTTGTTGGTGAATAATTCCAGCCAAACAACAGAGAGACTAGCAAGGTCCTTTGTTTGCAGAACAGGTAAAAATCCAAGGTAAATTACAAGCACACTTGGCCAAACTACCAGATTCCAGATGGCTGTGCCTATGGGAATAATACGGCGCTTGAGTGAATTCCAATGTGACCGTGAAACTTTCGGAGCATATGTGGAGTGGCTCGAAATGTTTTTCACCGTGAATAGTATCATCGAAGTCCCCGATGATGAAAACCGTAACCGGGTGGTGTTGGGAAGAAAATGGCTGTTTTCTTGACTGAAGCAGGTCCCGAGATGTATGAAAGCCTGAAAAATGTGCTTGTTCCCATCAAGCCAAAGGACACGTCACTTAGAAACATAGAAACATAGAAACATAGAAAATAGGTGCAGGAGTAGGCCATGCGGCCCTTCTAGCCTGCACTGCCATTCAATGAGTTCATGGCTGAACATGCAACTTCAGTACCCCATTTCTGCTTTCTCGCCATACCCCTTGATCCCCCTAATAGTAAGGACTTCATCTAACTCTTTTTTGAATATATTTAGTGAATTGGCCTCAACAACTTTCTGTGGTAGAGAATTCCACAGGTTCACCACTCTCTGGGTGAAGAAGTTTCTCCTCATCTCGGTCCTAAATGGCTTACCCCTTATCCTGAGACTGTGACTCCTGGTTCTGGACTTCCCCAACATTGGGAACATTCTTCCTGCATCTAACCTGTCTAAATCCATCAGAATGTTAAACGTTCCTATGAGGTCTCCTCTCATTCTTCTGAACTCCAGTGAATACAAGCCCAGCTGATCCAGTCTTTCTTGGTAGGTCAGTCCCGCCATCCCGGGAATCAGTCTGGTGAACCTTCGCTGCACTCCCTCAATAGCAAGAATGTCCTTCCTCAGGTTAGGAGACCAAAACTGTACACAATACTCCAGGTGTGGCCTCACCAAGGCGCTGTACAACTGTAGTAACAACTCCCTGCCCCTGTACTCAAATCCCCTCGCTATGGAGGCCAACATGCCATTTGCTTTCCTAACCGCCTACCGCACCTGCATGCCAACCTTCAATGATTGATGTACCATGACACCCAGGTCTCGTTGCACCTCCCCTTTTCCTAATCTGTCACCATTCAGATAATAGTCTGTCTCTCTGTTTTTACCACCAAAGTGGATAACCTCACATTTATCCACATTATACTTCATCTGCCATGCATTTGCCCACTCACCTAACCTATCCAAGTCGCTCTGCAGCCTCATAGCATCCTCCTCGCAGCTCACACTGCCACCCAACTTAGTGTCATCCGCAAATTTGGATATACTACATTTAATCCCCTCGTCTAAATCATTAATGTACAGTGTAAACAGCTGGGGCCCCAACACAGAACCTTGCGGTACCCCACTAGTCACTGCCTGCCATTTTGAAAAGTACCCATTTACTCCTACTCTTTGCTTCCTGTCTGACAGCCAGTTCTCAATCCATGTCAGCACACTACCCCCAATCCCATGTGCTTTAACTTTGCACATTAATCTCTTGTGTGGGACCTTGTCGAAAGCTTTCTGAAAGTCCAAATATACCACATCAACTGGTTCTCCCTTGTCCACTCTACTGGAACCATCCTCAAAAAATTCCAGAAGATTTGTCAAGCATGATTTCCCTTTCACAAATCCATGCCGACTTGGACCTATCATGTCACCTCTTTCCAAATGCGCTGCTATGACATCCTTAATAATTGATTCCATCATTTTACCTACTACTGAGGTCAGGCTGACCAGTCTATAATTCCCTGTTTTCTCTCTCCCTCCTTTTTTAAAAAGTGGGGTTACATTGGCTACCCTCCACTCGATAGGAACTGATCCAGAGTCAATGGAATGTTGGAAAATAACTGTCAATGCATCCGCTATTTCCAAGGCCACCTCCTTAAGTACTCTGGGATGCAGTCCATCAGGCCCTGGGGATTTATCAGCCTTCAATCCCATCAATTTCCCCAACACAATTTCCCGACTAATAAGGATTTCCCTCAGTTCCTCCTCCTTACTAGACCCTCTGACCCCTTTTATATCCGGAAGGTTGTTTGTGTCCTCCTTAGTGAATACCGAACCAAAGTACTTGTTTAATTGGTCTGCCATTTCTTTGTTCCCCGTTATGACTTCCCCTGATTCTGACTGCAGGGGACCTACGTTTGTCTTTACTAACCTTTTTCTCTTGACATATCTGTAGAAACTTTTGCAATCCGTCTTAATGTTCCCTGCAAGCTTCCTCTCGTACTCTATTTTCCCTGCCCTAATCAAACCCTTTGTCCTCCTCTGCTGAGTTCTAAATTTCTCCCAGTCCCCGGGTTCGCTGCTATTTCTGGCCAATTTGTATTCCACTTCCTTGGCTTTAATACTATCCCTGATTTCCCTTGATAGCCACGGTTGAGCCACCTTCCCTTTTTTATTTTTACGCCAGACAGGAATGTACAATTGTTGTCGTTCATCCATGCCGTCTCTAAATGTCTGCCATTGCCCATCCACAGTCAACCCCTTAAGTATCATTCGCCAATCTCTCCTAGCCAATTCATGCCTCATACCTTCAAAGTTACCCTTCTTTAAGTTCTGGACCATGGTCTCTGAATTAACTGTTTCATTCTCCATCCTAATGCAGAATTCCACCATATTATGGTCACTCTTCCCCAAGGGGCCTCACACAACGAGATTGCTAATTAATCCTCTCTCATTACACAACATCCAGTCTAAGATGGCCTCCCCCCTAGTTGGTTCCTCGACATATTGGTCTGGAAAACCATCCCTTATGCACTCCAGGAAATCCTCCTCCACCGTATTGCTTCCAGTTTTGTTAGCCCAATCTATGTGCATGTTAAAGTCACCCATTATAACTGCTGCACCCTTATTGCATGCACCCCTAATTTCCTGTTTGATGCCCTCCCCAACATCACTACTACTGTTTGGAGGTCTGTACAAACTCCCACTAACGTTTTTTGCCCTTTGGTGTTCTGCAGCTCTACCCATATAGATTCCACATCATCCAAGCTAATGTCCTTCCTAACTAATGCATTAATCTCCTCTTTAACCAGCAATGCTACCCCACCTCCTTTTCCTTTTATTCTATCCTTCCTGAATGTTGAATACCCCTGGATGTTGAGTTCCCAGCCCTGATCATCCTGGAGCCACGGCTCCGTAATCCCAATCACATCATATTTGTTAACATCTATTTGCACAGTTAATTCATCCACTTTATTGCGGGTACTCCTTGCCTTAAGACACAAAGCCTTCAGGCTTGTTTTTTTAACACCCTTTGTCCTTTTAGAATTTTGCTGTACAGTGGCACTTTTTGTTCTTTGCCTTGGGTTTCTCTGCCCTCCACTTTTCCTCATCTCCTTTCTGTCTTTTGCTTTTGTCTCCTTTTTTTTTCCCTCTGTCTCCCTGCATTGGTTCCCATCCCCCTGCCACATTAGTTTAACTCCTCCTCAACAGCACGAGCAAACACTCCCCCTAGGACATTGGTTCCGGTCCTGCCCAGATGCAGACCATCCGGTTTGTACTGGTCCCACCTCCCCCAGAACCGGTTCGAATGCACCAGGAATTTGAATCCCTTATGGATCGTCTAAGGAAGTTAGAACAGCACTACAGTCTTGAGCCCCTGGAAATTGCTGAAAGTTGTGGTTTTGGAACACGAGATCAGTTAATTGATGAAAGTAATAGTGAGTACATTGTAGCATTAAAGAAGCATTCACTGTCATTTTGAAACTTTCAGGACCAAGCATTGCGTAACCGCTTTGTTTGTGGGATGAAAAATGAAGTGATCAGAAGAAAGTTGTTGACAACTCCTAACTTGACTTTTGATTTAGCTTGTCAGACAGCTGTGTCGATGGACATAGCCGACCAATATTCCTGAGAATTTTGTACCATTTCCAGTCGTCAGACAACTGAGGTGAATTGTCTGCAGGTTACAATAAAAGGCAGTTGGGCCCCAAGGCCTCAGCAACTGCCAATGGTATAGTAGGGAGGGTATCACTACTGCCCTGTAGACCATAAGCTTGGTGCCAGATTTGAGGTCCTGATCTTCAAACACTATTCCTCAGGTGACCGAAGGCTTCGCTGGTGCACTGGAAGTGATGTTGGACCTCGTCATCGATGTCTGCCCTTGCTGATGGTAGGATCCTGAGGTATGGAGAATGGTTCACAATGTCCAAGGCTGTGCAGTGGATTTTGATGACCGGGGAGCCGTAACTGAGCATTGAAGTCATCCTATTGGTGTCTGGGATAACATATTGCTCAAAGTTGTCCATATGTGAAGGCAGAGTGTTTCTTCTGCAGGAAAACTGGGCATCTTGTGAAGGCATGCCCACTGAAGGGTAAACCAGCTTTCAAGGCTATAAGTAGAGATCCCCAGAGACTACATAGCATGGAAGAAAAGCAACTGGATGAAGAGATACATGTCATCAGGAGTACAGAGGTTCGAAAAGTATCATCATCCAAGTAGATGTTGCAGGAACCAAGATACCCATGGAAATCGACACTGGTGCATCCGTGAGCGTAGTACCAGAATCGCTATATCTCAACAAATTGCGTGATTTCCCATTGGAGAAATCCAAAATAGAGCTGCGAGGCTACTTAGGAGAGAACATTCCTGTGGTAGGTCGTGAAATACAAGGATCAATTTCAGAGCTTGCCTCTAATAGTAGTGGCAGGAGACAAGCCTGCCTTACGAGGAAGAAATTGGTTGGGATCACTGAAGCTGGATTGGAGTGAGATTTTTCGTGTTGGAAAGAGATTTGCATCAAAGAATGATGTCATCAAGAAGTATCCAAAGGTGTTCTGTGAAACAGGTGTGGAAAGTATTTTTATCTAAGCTGATACCATACGGTATTTGTGTGCCTTTTGATTAAAATGGAGTCCTGGCCCTTCCAGAACTTTCTGCATTTTAGCAGTCAGCTTGCATAAACAGCTAAACCTGCTGTGAGATGGCTGATGGCCATCAGACAGCTAGGAGACAAGTCATGCTGAGACAAGTAACCCCCATGGTGCTCTCCTATTGTCTACACTACAGGAGTTCCATGTCACCCCACCCTTATCTTCTAGCCATTATCTCTTTCCGAGACCTCATCCATTTGATGCAAACAGATAAACTGACCAGGAAATTGAAATAATCCTGACACAATACAAGACAGGTGATAGCCCATTACCTATGACTCATGGAGTAATGGCCGTTTGGCTTTCTGATAACCCTGACAAAAGGAAATATCTGGACACCATGTCAGGACCAGGATATAGTAATTAACTCTTTATCTGTATTCACTGACTGTGAGACAGAGCAATACACAGGGAGAGGCCAGAACTTTGGTTTTACTGTATAAATATCTTGTTAAACTGAACCATTTCGGAGGTGTTCACTTAGCCCTTGACTGAGTGTGACCTACCCCTTGCGAGCAAGTAAATTAAAAAGGAAACTTCTACCGGAGCTGTAAGTGTCGGAGTCATTCTTTTCGGAGGTCGAGATTTCGACAGTTATTGGAGGTTCCACCGAGATGCATACTCTCTGTCCTGTGAGTAAAACGGATACGGGCATAGTGCCTCTCCAGTGAAAGGCTTCAGTGGCCAAACAAGGTGAGCCTTTTGCTCACAAGAGGTTTCTTCACTGTTGAATCGCAGATGTAATCTGTTGTCCACAGCTGAGGTACTGCATCTACAAGACTCGGCATTTAAAAGTTAAAGGTATTTTTTTTATAACCATTTCTTTCTCAGCTCGCCAGCAGAAGAGAACAGGTTCTGGAAAAAACCTCGAGACAGCCCGGGGAAGGTTTCAGTAGGTAAGGGAGCGCTAGTCGATCGAAAAGGGTTCCAGGTTCTTATGTGATAAGATTTTTATTGTTTTTAATTCGGAAGGGGTTCTTATGTGATAAGACTATTAAAAAAAAAAGGAAAAAGAAAGCGCTAATCGATCGAAGGTTCTTATGTGATAAGATTTTTATTGTTTTTAATTCGGAAGGGGTTCTTATGTGATAAGACTATAAAAAAAAAAGAGCGCAATCGATCAAAGCGTTTGGGTACGGAACCTTAAGTTTTATCAGTTTTATTAGGATAAGTTAAGGACTTGGTCTGTAGTGGCGTACAACGCAGACTGAGAATTTGTTTAGAGGTTATGATTTGTGTACTCACGGGAATATTGTTTGTTGTCCTCGTATTACTGTTGTGTGCAATACCTTTGTGAGTCATTGCCATTAGAGAAACGGGAAGAGTCACTAGGGAAAATTGTGATTCGGAAAAAAAAACACAAGGATTGATTAGGAAAAGAAACAGTAACTGATTGATCAACTACGATTGGTTCGTGCCAACATATCTCACACACCCAGACTGAGCCCGAATTAAGAGCCTTTTCAGGCCACGTAACGGCCAGGAGAAGTGGGCGTAGAGAACTCGGTTGGCCGAAAGGATTGTGAGATCAGAAACTGTGGGAAAATCTTAAATCATCCAGAATAGGTGCCGGAGCAAGTTAAAACACCACAAAAGGCACACCAGCCTATGTCATGCTCCAGAATTGTGGTCAGTCTTCAATTGACCAAAGAAACAAAAACCGGTAAAGTGGACTAAGGATGAAAACAGGCCATTTCCACCCGATGGTTCATTTAATTTAGAGAGAACAACATGTCTAGAGGAGTGTCTTATAAACAGAGATCCAGGTTAAAAAAAAAGGGAAGTAATAGAAAAGGCCTGGGTTCCGATTCTTCAAGCCCATGTAAAATTAACAGAGGAAGTAAATCAAATGTAAAAAAAAAAGAGAACCTGATAAGTGACTTATGGAAAAAAAAATGAAGCTAGCAAAAGAAAAAGCTTTATTGAATGGAGAGAGACTTGTGAATGCCTTGTCTTTGAATGAGAGTGTGTGAATGTCTTGTCTTTGAATGAGAGTGCTTCTGTCTTTTTTCCTTGTGTCTAGAAACCTGTTTGGAAAGGTTGTGGAGCTGCCTGTTTGTTTTAGCTCCACCCACTTTTTCAAACAAAGTGAAGTTTTTTTAACCCTTCATAGTGTTGTCCTGTATGTGGGAAGTTTAAGACATTTTAAGTTAGAAGCGCAGGTGTGAATTTATTCGGATGAGAGGTTACAGAGCTAGGAAATGCACAAAGGATGGGTTTGTTGAGACATGGTCCCGGTGGTTAAAAGTTGTAATGCCTTTTTTTAAAAAAAAAAGCCTTTGTGGGTCTCTCGAGGTGCAGGCTGGGGGAGTACACTCTCATTGTCCTTGGTGTAAATTCTTGGTACAAAAGCTTCTAGCTCAGTAAGAGGATTTTTTTTTGATAAAGAGTGACAGTACAATAGTTGAATTGGGATTTTGAGATATTTCAGGTGATCTCTTGATCAACATAAAATTAGAAAACAAGTACTTTACATTCTGTGATCTGTGAATCACTATAAGCATAAATGAAAAGTCCGTGTAACACACAGATTTGTCCAGTTCAGAAGCCCACACAAATGGAGGTGTGTCCAAGACCTATGAGCTGTGAATGAATCTACTATATTCTCACAATGCTTAAAGGATGTGGAATGAAGTATCCCGGAATGCTTTCCAGAGTCTTAAGCAGTCCCTCATTTCAGCACCAGCCTTGGGATTACCAGATTACACTAAGCTATTCAACTTATTTGTGCATCACAAGTCGGGTTTTGCACAATCTGTTTTGACTCAGTTACATGGGGACAGGCAGCGACCGGTAGCGTATTTCAGTACCCAACTAGACCCAGTAACACGCGGACTACCAGGATGTCTTCCTTTGTTGGCAGCAGCTTATTATGCTATGCAACAGGCTCAGACAATAACTCTAAATCATCAGACCATTTTGTATATCCCACACTCTGTCGAGATTTTACTTACTAAATGTGCCACCCAACACCTAACCTCCGCAAGAACCACTAAATACGAGGTCGAACTGTTATCAAATCCGAACCTAATCATCAAAAGATGCACTACCTTAAATCCAGCCACTCTACTCCCCACGGAAGAAGACGGCGAACCCCATTCATGTGAAATGGTAACCGAATTAGTGACTAAACCATGTATCAATTTAACAGATGTACCAATGTGTAACCCTGATCTAGTGTACTATGTTGACGGATCAGCCTTACGAAATGATAGGGGCCAACCTAGAGCGGCTTATGCAATTGTAACCCAGTTTAATGTTGTCGAAACAGCCTCTCTTCCAGACTCCTTTTCAGCCCAACAAGCCGAATTGTTTGCGTTAACTCGAGCCTGTATTCTGGCTGAAGGACACACAGTTAATATCTACACTGACTCCAGGTATGCTTTTGGGGTATCACATGACTATGGACAAATTTGGAAGATTCGCGGGTACCTGACTTCTTCAGGAACCCCTATCAAAAAATGCAGAACAAGTGGAAAATCTCCTGCGAGCCATTCAATGCCCTTTGAAACTTGCCATTATCAAATGCCAAGCACATACAGGCCAGTCGAATGAGGTGGCACTTGGGAATGCCAGAGCTGATAATGCAGCTAAGTCAGCAGCTCTGTCGAAAGGGGGGATGCAGGTGTCATTGTTCCCACTAAGGAAAAATAATTGCTCAGACCCGCCACCCACTATTAATGACGTGCTGGCCTTTCAGACACAGGCCAGTACGGAGGAGGTGGTGACCTGGACGAAGGATCAATGTTATAAAAATCCAGAAGGAATATGGGTTCACCATGACGGCCGCGTGGTGGCCCCTAGATCCTTACTTCCATGGATTGCCCGATGTGTTCATACATTCACACATGCAGGCAAAGGGGGATTGGCAGATTATATTTTGGCAACTTGGTATGTACCAGGTATTTCGGCAATTGCAAAACAAATCTGTGAAAATTGTGTTACCTGTCAGACAATGAATCCGGGTAAGACGGAAAAAGTAGAATCTGCCTCCCACCCAAATCCAGTCGGGCCTTTTGTACATTTACAAATGGATTTTATTGAATTACCTATGTGTATGGGATTCAAGTATGTATTAGTTATTGTAGATGTGTTCTCTAGATGGATTGAAGCCTTTCCATGTAAAAAGGCCGATGCCACTACTGTTGCTAAATGTTTGTTAAAAGAAATTGTACCGCGCTTCGGAATCCCTGCTAAGCTTTCCAGTGATAACGGGTCACATTTCACGGGAACTGTTATAAGGGAAATGTGTAAAGCTTTACAGATTAATCAACGTTTTCATTGCAGTTATCATCCACAATCAGCTGGACTTGTTGAAAGATATAATGGAATGCTTAAAAATAAGCTGGCAAAACTATGCAATGACACTGGACTGAAATGGACAGAACTGCTGCCCTTAGCTTTGATGGTAATGCGATCTGCAACCAACAGAACAACAGGCCTGTCACCGCATGAGATAGTTATGGGACGTCCCCAACGACTACCTTTTACAGCACCATTTACTGCAAAACAAATGGACATCCACAAAATGGAGGAAAATATGTTGAATTATTGTATTGCACTAACCAAATGTATTTTCAGCTTTCATTCACAGGTAAAGGAAGCCCAAGTCAAGCCAGCGGAAGGGAAGTGTCATAACCTGGAGCCAGGGGAATTCGTTTACATCAAGATTTTTAAAAGGAAAAGCAGTCTACAGCCAAGATTCGAAGGACCATACCAGGTCTTGCTGGCGACCAATACTGCAATCAAGGTAAAGGAAAGACCAACATGGATCCACGCATCCCATTGCAAACGGGCACCCGACCAGGAGGAAGGGACGAAGGAATCAGAGGAACAGAAAAAGGAAGACTGAATAAGGAACTGTATGGACTATGGGGACTGATGGTGCTGGGCTTGACAGGGTTTTACTTCACATTATTGATTACACCAGGGGTACAGACCCGCCACCGAAGGGAATTGCACGTAAACATATTTATGGCTCTGAGTCATAGGTATGCTCAAGAAAGAAACTTGTCGAGTTGTTGGATATGTTCCCATGTACCTGTCCACTCCAGGGGGGTATTCCCCTGAGATCTGTCCCCTTTAACGAATCAGAAATGGTAGAATGGTTGACAGTGCAAAACAGGACAAAACTAACTAAGGGGCCAGAAACGAAGGAGCAAACAGAATGGAGGTCGGCAGGGTATAAACTTACAGCCTTCCAGGGATGGTACCAGCCCAATTATGATAATAACCATCAGCCTCCCTTCCTAAGCATTACTCCCAGAATAGGAAATCCTGAAGGTATAATATGCCTAGTGAGTAATGAGACTAAAGGACCAGAAATGGGACGCAGCAAGTGTTCCCAAATGACTAAATGGCAAGCCACAACTAATCCCACTGAGAGAAAGATAGCAACCGTTGGCTGGACAACGGTCCATAACAAAGCCCCAGGTGAAGGGTGGGAAGGTGAGACCACTCGAGTAGGGATAGTGCGAAAGGACCAGGAGCTGACGCCCTATAATTGCACCTACTTTATTTGTGGCCATAAAGCCTACCCATGGTTACCAGCCGACTGGACAGGGTCCTGTTACTTAGGATATGTGGTACCCCTTATCAGATCAGTAAAGACTCTAAGGGAGGCCTATGGAAGTCACAGATTTAAACGGGATTTGACGTGGCTAAACGGAATATTCAAGGTAATGGTGCCACCCTATGGAATAGCATCGACCGAATGGCAGTTACGGGAACTGGCTAACTTAGTAGAATCAGTAGCCAACGCAACTTCCCAAGCCTTTGAAGGGATAAATGACGAAATGGTAGCTATTCGAACAGTGGCTCTCCAAAATCGTATGGCCTTAGATTATCTCCTAGCCAAGGAGGGAGGAACATGCGCATTAATAGGTGAAGAATGCTGTACGTATATCCCAGATAAATCAGAAGATATCGGCAGTCTAGCTGAAAACATCAGGATGGTTGGGAGCCCTGGGGAAATCTGTGGGACAGGGTTTGATCATATTCCTGCTGATAGTCTTCGCCCTGTATCTATTATTTGTCATCGTTAAGTGTTGCTGTGCCAGGGTGGGAGAAACTATGTTACCTACCGAGACCACGGCTAGAGTTATGGTAGCAACAACTGCTGAAGGCTCTTGTGTGGAAATGGAAATGGAGAGACTGTACAAGATCAGAATGGATTGAGTTGTCCTTGTGAAGGACAAAATGGGGGAATGTGGAAAGTATTTTTATCTAAGCTGATACCATACGGTATTTGTGTGCCTTTTGATTAAAATGGAGTCCTGGCCCTTCCAGAACTTTCTGCATTTTAGCAGTCAGCTTGCATAAACAGCTAAACCTGCTGTGAGATGGCTGATGGCCATCAGACAGCTAGGAGACAAGTCATGCTGAGACAAGTAACCCCCATGGTGCTCTCCTATTGTCTACACTACAGGAGTTCCATGTCACCCCACCCTTATCTTCTAGCCATTATCTCTTTCCGAGACCTCATCCATTTGATGCAAACAGATAAACTGACCAGGAAATTGAAACAATCCTGACACAATACAAGACAGGTGATAGCCCATTACCTATGACTCATGGAGTAATGGCCGTTTGGCTTTCTGATAACCCTGACAAAAGGAAATATCTGGACACCATGTCAGGACCAGGATATAGTAATTAACTCTTTATCTGTATTCACTGACTGTGAGACAGAGCAATACACAGGGAGAGGCCAGAACTTTGGTTTTACTGTATAAATATCTTGTTAAACTGAACCATTTCGGAGGTGTTCACTTAGCCCTTGACTGAGTGTGACCTACCCCTTGCGAGCAAGTAAATTAAAAAGGAAACTTCTACCGGAGCTGTAAGTGTCGGAGTCATTCTTTTCGGAGGTCGAGATTTCGACACAGGCAATCCGATCCAAGGCTTCAAGGCGAGTGTCAGGGTACAGAACAATTAACCTCCAATTGGTCTTTGGATGAGCCCATTTATTAAGCAGGGAGTACCTAAGCCGTGGGTTTAAAGCTACAGGTCAGATGAAACATATTTCCACCTCAACTTCTAAACATAACCATGCTCTAAACCCTGGACTACTCATGAGCAGCACCATGGGAGCTCAGCAAGTATATAAAAAAACAAAAGGTGATCATCTTGTCAGGTATGATATATTTAGTTCCAAGTTGATAGTTCAATTGATGTTCCAAGTCACACATCATCCTGATTTGGAAACACATCGCCATTCCTTCATCGTTGCTGGGTCAAAATCCTGGAACTCCCTCCCGAGCAGCACTGTGGAGTCCCTTCACCACACGGACTGCAGCAGTTCAAGAAGGAGACTCACCACCACCTTCTCAAGGGCAATTAGGAACGGACAATAAATACTGGCCTTGCCAGCGATACCCACATCCCAGGAACAAATATTTATTTTAAATTGTGCCCGACATTGTGATCATTTCCAGCTCTATTATATCCAGAGACTTCAAGAAAATTAAATCCATGGGCAATTCATAGCTACAAAAGCAATTTACTGCGGATGCTGGAAATCTGAAATAAAAACAGAAAATGCTGGAAATACTCAGCAGATCAGACAACATCTGTGGATAATTTTTTTTCCTGCTAGTCCAATTCTTAAGTTACAAAGAAATCTTCAAGTTAGTGGAAACACTTGTGGCTCACTTTCCCTTTAATCGGTGCCTTGTGACCCACTCCTGACTTGTGCCTTGTAGATGATGGAAAGATTTTGGGGAGTCAGGAGGTGACATACTTGCCACATAATACCCAGCCTCTGACCTGCTCTTGTTGCCACAGTAATTATGTGGCTGGTCCAGTTAAGCGTCTGGTCAATGGTGACCCCCAGGATATTGATGGTGGGGTATACCAAATTCAGTGGTAATTTATGGTTGTTTTTCTCTCGGTAGGAGATGGGAAAGGGTAAACAGAAGCCAAAAACACAACCTGTTTATGAAGCAGAGATTTCATGTGATACAATTAGAGAGTGCTGCAATGTGACCTTATTACGAAGGAACAGGAATGGACAATTTAGCTCCTCCAGCTTGTCCCACCGTTCAGTTAGATCATGGCTGATTTGTACCTCAACTCCATTTATCCACATCCCTTGATACCCTTACTTAACAAGTCTTGTATTACTTCACTGGAAATATTATTACTGGATTAAAAGTATCAATCACAGCTCCCCAACATCCTCTCCTCCTTCGAGCGGTTCTGTGAAATGCTGAAGATTGAACCCATCTATTTCATTCTCCCAGCAGTGGGTCTTTCATGCCTGCCTGGAGATCAAATGGCTGTGCCGTTGCAAATAAGGTATCACAGTTTTCTTCAACAAAAAAGCATGAAAACTAGTAAGATGGCAAAATGTAATGAAAGCTCTGTTTCAAGATTATTTACAGATTTATTTTGCATTATTAATAAAAATTCCAGTGATTTTAGTGCCCACTTACCACAAAGGAGAACACAGTCAGTCTTGGGATAAGGGGTCGGCCATTTAGGACTGAGCTGCGGAGAAGTATCTTTACTCAAAGGGTTGCAAATCTTTGGAATTCTTGACTCCAGAAACTTGTGGATGCTCAGTCGTTGAGTATATTCAACATAAGAACATAAGAATTAGGAACACGAGTAGGCTATCTAGCCCCTCGAGCCTGCTCTGCCATTCAACAAGATCATGGCTGATCTGGCCGTGGACTCAGCTCCACTTACCCGCCCACTCCCCGTAACCCTTAATTCCCTTATTGGTTAAAAATCTATCTATCTGTGACTTGAATACATTCAATGAGCTAGCCTCAACTGCTTCCTTGGGAAGAGAATTCCACAGATTCACAACCCTCTGGGAGAAGAAATTACTTCTCAACTCAGTTTTAAATTGGCTCCCCCGTATTTTGAGGCTGTGCCCCCTAGTTCAAGTCTCCCCGACCAGTGGAAACAACCTCTCTGCCTCTATTTTGTCTATCCCTTTCATTATTTTAAATGTTTCTATAAGATCACCCCTCATCCTTCTAAACTCCAACGAGTAAAGACCCAGTCTACTCAATCTATCATCATAAGGTAACCCACTCATATCCTGAATCAGCCTAGTGAATCATCTCTGTACCCCCTCCAAAGCTAGTATATCCTTCCTTAAGTAAGGTGACCAAAACTGTATGCAGTACTCCAGGTGCGGCCTCACCAATACCCTATACAGTTGCAGCAGGACCTCCCTGCTTTTGTACTCCATCCCTCTCGCAATGAAGGCCAACATTCCATTCGCCTTCCTGATTACCTGCTGCACCTGCAAACTAACTTTTTGGGATTCATGCACAAGGACCCCCAGGTCCCTCTGCACCGCAGCATGTTGTAATTTCTCCCCATTCAAATAATATTCCCTTTTACCTTTATTTTTCCCAAGGTGGATGACCTCACACTTTTCGACATTGTATTCCATCTGCCAAACCTTCGCCCATTCGCTTTGCAGCCTCTCTGTGTCCTCTACACAACCCGCTTTCTCACTAATCTTTGTGTCATCTGCAAATTTTGTTACACTACACTCTGTCCCCTCTTCCAGGTTATCATTCAAAGCAGAGATCGATAGATATTAAGGGAAGAGAGGGAAGGTGGAGTTGTGGTAGAAGATCAGCCATGATCTCGATGATTGGCGGAGCAGGCTCGAGGGGCCAAATGGCTTACTCCTGCTCCTAATTCTTATGTTCTCATGTTCCTACATCAGTCCGGGGGGAGAAATATGCATCGTTTGCGCCCCCCATTCGGGCAGAAATGATTTGTGGCATCGGGGCGAGGGGGGGGGGGCTATCCTCCCGCAATTCTCCAGAAATTGCACGGGAGTTAGCGGAGGCACAAAACTGTCAGCAACCCGCTCCCGGTGAAGTGCACCGGGCCGCATCACCGGCGATGATGATGACATCACCGCGCACAGCGACCCGTTTTCGCCCCGGCAGCGGAAATTGGGCAGCATCAGGCCGCACTCCGCTCGCGTGGTGAAAATTAAAGGGGAGCTGCGCACCGCCATTTTTTTCTCCCGGCTGACTTACCAGCCTTGGTCCCGCCCCGACAGGAAGTGGAACGCCTGACATTGCGCTCCACTTCCTCTTGGAGGTCGGTAACCCAGATTTCGCGGCCGGGACAGGACTTCCGCAGCAGGCACAGGATGTTCCGCCTCGCCTTGGTTACCGGCCCCAAACGGGGCGATACTGAATTTTGACCCCCAGGAGTTTAAATTTACATGCACACATATTTGGATATAGATTGAACTAAACACTTGAACACTGCTGAATTGAAAATTCAATTAAACCACTTATTTCCATGGATCCAATTAACTTAAAGAATGCTGCACGTTCTGAGTTTTAAAATATCATCTGCCACATTGCACTTTAATGAGGGTTTATTACCGCTGACAGACCTGACATCTTCAAGTTATGTTTTATTAAAAGAACACAGCTTGCAATATAAAAGGGTACAATTTTAATAATACTGACGAGATTCTTCCACATAGCAACAGATAAACAATTTTTTTAATGTTAATATTGCATTTGCACCCAATACGGATTGTTCAATCAGAGTAATGCATTAATGTCCACACAACTTAGTTACAGCTACTGCACCGCCAAACAATGTGTGACAGTTCAACTCCCGTCAGGTGAGACAAGGCCATCTCCCTAGTCAACTTTGGGGGAAAAATTGGCTATTTTTATAGCCCCGTTAGCAGCTCCAGAGGGCGTTAACAGGGCGCAATGTCGTTTTTGCCTGGGGGAGGGACGCCCGGATGTTTGCGGGGGGGGGGGGGGGGGTGGGGGGCTGTGGGGGCGATGTCTCAGCAGCGCCGCGCCCCGAGATTAGCGCCCCAAGATGACATCATCGCCGTGCTCGCCGACCCCTTTGCAGCCCATGGGGGAAATTGCCCCACGGACTGTGAGGCTGGCGGACATCCGCCACGGGGGGGTGCCCCTTGACGGAGAGGCCTTTAGCGCTCCAGGCCGTCATTTTTATTTGTCGGCTGACTCTTGCATCAGCCGGACAATGGTGGCCCTCTCATTGACCGAGCTGCCATGGTGCAGCCTGGCACTCCGCTTTGGGTGCCGGGGCTGCTGGCCCGGTCGAGGGCGTCCCCGGTGGACCAGTTGCGGTCACCAAAGTGCCTGCAGAGCGCGCCGTGGCCCTCCGTGGCGCCGGCCTCTTCCGCGGGGCGCTGGACTCAGTGCCGCAGTGCCACACTGGGAGCGCCCCTCCAAGGAAGCTTCTCTTCTTTTGACGGGTGCACAGCCCAATTTTGCATTGGGGCAGGACTTCTGGGTCGGAAGTCCAGGCCCTGGACAGTTACCGCCCCCAATCAGGACGAGGGGCAATTTTCAGCCCTTTACATCTTGCAGCTGTTCTTCTTGACTAAGCATTCGCATTGATCCTTTTTTTTTTAAAACAGTTCAGCTCATACATGATGATGCTGAAAAAAAAAAATCCCAGGTACTATGAGAGAAGCTATGGTTCCCCTCAGTCAGAAGAGTATAGGGCGGCCACTCTACCTTTGGCTCGTGTCAGTCTTTGTTTGAAGGAAGAGCGTGGTAAGTTGTTGGCCCTGAAATTCACGATCTCGGGAAGGACCGTTACTGCCCGTTTGATTGGATGGCCACCGCTTTGGGCTCACCTGGCCGCCCCGACATAGATTCAGCCCGGGAGGTCTTGCAGAGGTGTAGGCCACCGCCGACTCTTGTGGCAGTGTGGGGCTTGCGGCAGTAGTGACGCGTTAAACGTGCGCACCACTGCCGGTCCGCCCCCGGACCCATTTTCAGCGTGAAGAAGCCGGCCCGCCAGCTGACGGTGCCCCCGCCAGCTTTTAGGGTCAGTGCAGAGTGGCAGAGATTTTGGAGCCGGTTTAGCTCCACAGCAGCAGCTGAGTCGGCAGCAGGGAAGTCCAGTAAGAGATCATCGAGAGGAGCCAACTCAATATTGCTCAGCAACAAGTCCAGGAGCCTCTTCAGTGGGCCGGAGGAGTTCAGCACAGAATCCGCACTCAGGGGGAGGGGGAAAGGGTGGGGAAAGAGAAAGGGTGAGAGAGAGAGAGAGAGAGAGAGAGAGAGGGAGGGAGAGAGAAAGAGAGAGAAGGAGGGAGAGAGAAAGAGAGGGAGAGGGAAAGAGTGAGGGTGAGAGAGAGGGAGGGAGAGGGGGAGAGGGTGAGAGAGAGAGGGTGAGAGAGAAAGGGAGAGTGGGAGAGGGAAAGAGAGAGAAAGAGAGAGAAGGAGGGAGAGAGAAAGAGAGGGAGAGGGAAAGAGTGAGGGTGAGAGCGAGGGAGGGAGAGGGGGAGAGGGTGAGAGAGAGAGGGTGAGAGAGAAAGGGAGAGCGGGAGAGGGAAAGAGAGAGGGAGAGGGAAAGAGAGAGGGTGAGAGAGAGAGAGAGAGAGAGAGTGAGAGTGAGGGAGAGGGAATGAGAGAAGGTGAGAGAGAGAGAGGGAGGGAGAGAGCGGGAAGGGAGTAAAAGAGAAAGGAGAAAGTGATAGAAGTGAGGAATGGAAATGAGAAACAGATAGAGATAATTTGATTGGGAGAGGGAGAAATAGGAATAAAGAGAAAAAGGGGAAAAAAAACGAGAGAGAGAGGGAAAAAGAGAGATCCCGAGATTCACAGAGAGAAAACTGAAATCTCAATCGAGGGGCTCAGAGTGGAAACGTCGCCCCAGCTCAGCATTCCGAGCGGTAACAAATGGGAATCTGTTCCACCTCCGCAGCCTCCAGGCTAGATCCAAGGTCGTCCCATTCTCTGTCATCGAACTACAGTACGCGGACAACGCTTGCGTCTGTGCATACTCGGAGGCCAAACTTCAAGCCATCGTCAATATAAAGTCCTTACTCTACAGCATGAAACCACACGAAGCACATTCCAGGGACAAGGCCACTCTGTGACCTTAACTCTTTGTTACAGAACTCCAGAAGTGATGACCCTGCGTGGGATCTCCCTTTATATACCTGTGTGGTCAGGCAAGGAGTGTCTCCCACAAGTTCACTCCTTGTGGTCAAGGTGTGCAGTTAAGTTGAGTGTATACAGTAATACAATGGTGTTACATTGCAGTTACAAACATGACATCACCTTCCCCCTCCCCCAAAGTCTTACTGGGATCATAGGTTTAGTCTTTCAG
Organism: Pristiophorus japonicus; assembly: GCF_044704955.1. NCBI lineage: Eukaryota > Metazoa > Chordata > Chondrichthyes > Pristiophoridae > Pristiophorus > Pristiophorus japonicus. Next base: position 271,774,926 of record NC_091981.1, on the reverse strand, counting down.
GTGGTCTACGCTCCCTCGTGGAGCGCCGCAGTTGGGGCTCTGGTTGTTGGACACTGACGTGAGTGTCTGTCACCTGTGGTGATTCCGGCCTGTCCGGGCTGACCGCAGGGACTGTGCATTCTTCTGATTGCTCTTGTTGCAAGTTCACTGGCGGTGGTGTGAGCTCCATCTCATGGTCATCTTCAGGTTCCTCCGTGTCCATGCTGAACCTTTTTTTTACTTGGTCCAGATGCTGACGGCATATCTGGCCATTGTTGAGTTTTACCACGATGACCCTATTCCCTTCTTTGTCAATTACAGTACCCTCAAGCCATTTGGGCCTCATGGCATGATTGAGGACGAATACAGGATCATTTATTTCTATACATCTCCCCCTTGAGTTACGGTCATGGTACTCGTTTTGTGACTTGCGCTTGCCCTCAACTATGTCGGTCAGGACTGGGTGGATGAGGGACAACCGAGTTTTGAGTGTCCATTTCATTAGTAGCTCTGTGTGCGGAACACCCGTGAACGAGTCCGGGCGGCATCTATAGGCCAGCAGGAGGCGCGATAGGCAGCATTGTAGGGAGGGTCCTTGAATTCTGAGCATACCTTGCTTACTGACTTGGACTGCCCGTTCCGCCTGGCCATTGGAGACCGGCTTGAACGGCGCAGTCCTGACGTGGTTGATGCCATTGCCCGACATAAACTCCCAGAATTCATAGCTCGTGAAACACGGGCCATTATCACTAACCAGGATGTCCAGCAAGCTATGGGTTGCAAAGATCGCACATAGGCTTTCCACGGTGGTGGATGACGTGCAGGAATTCAGGATGATGCACTTGATCCATTTCGAGTACGCATCTACTACAATGAAGAACATCTTCCCCATGAACCCGCCCACGTAGTCAATGTGAATGCGTGACCATGGCTTGGTGGGCCAGGGCCACCGGCTGAGCGGGGCCTCCCTGGGGGCATTACCCAGCTGGACACAGGTCGTGCACCTGCGAACACAGTGTTCCAGGTCTGAGTCAATTCCAGGCCACCAAATGTGTGACCGGGCAATGGCCTTCATCATCACAATGCCTGGGTGCTCGCTGTGGAGTTCCCTGATGAATGCCTCCCTGCCCTTCTGGGGCATGACTACCCGGCTGCCCCATAGTAGGCAGTCGGCTTGGATGGAGAGCTCATCCATCCGCCTGTGGAACGGTCTGACCTCCTCAGGGCATGCTCCGTGTACGGGCTCCCAATCCCCAGTCAGGACACATTTCTTAATCAGGGATAGGAGAGGATCTCTGTTTGTCCAGGTTTTGATCTGGAGGGCAGTGGTGGGTGAGCATGCGCTGTCAAAGGCATCAACAGCCATGACCATCTCAGCGCTTTGCTCAGCTGCCCCCTCGGTGGTGGCCAGTGGGAGCCTGCTGAGCGCGTCAGCGCAGTTTTCAGTGCCGGGCCGGTGCCGAATGGAGTAGTCATAAGCAGCTAGTGTGAGAGCCCGCCGTTGTATGCGAGCTGATGTGTTAGCATTGACAGCCTTGCTGTCTGACAACAAGGATGTGAGTGGCTTGTGGTCCGTCTCTAATTCAAACTTCCGACCGAAGAGGTACTGATGCATTTTTTTTACACCATAGACACATGCAAGCGCTTCCTTCTCGACCATCCCATAGCCCCGTTCTGCTTGAGAGAGCGACCTGTAGGCATAAGCCACAGGTTGTAGCTGACCCTCAGCATTACCCTGCTGCAACACGCACCCAACCCCATAGGACGATGCATCAGATGTCAGAACTAAACATTTACAGGGGTCGTACAGGGTCAACAACTTGTTTGAACACAGTAGGTTTCGCGCCCGATCAAAAGCCCGTTCCTGACAGTCCCCCCAAAACCAATCGCAACCCTTACACAGGAGCACGTGTAGCGGCTCCAACAACGTGCTCAAGTTCAGGAGAAAGTTCCCGAAATAGTTTAACAGTCCCAGGAATGAACGCCAGCTCCGATGTGTTGCAGGGCCTGGGTGCTCGTCGAATCGCCTCTGTTTTGGATTCGATGGACCGAATCCCATCTGCAACAACCCTCCTGCCCAGAAACTCAACCTCAGGAGCTAAAAACATGCATTTAGACTTCTTGAGTCGCAGGCCTACCCAGTCCAGTCGGCATAGCACCTCCTCCAGGTTGTGGAGGTGTTCCTCGGTGTCTTGACCCGTGCTGAGGATGTCGTCCTGGAATACGATCGTTCCGGAAATGGATTTAAGCAGGCTTTCCATGTTACGTTGAAAAATCGCGGCCGCTGATCGAATGCCAAATGGGCACCTGTTATACACAAACAGTCCCTTGTGCGTGGTGATGGTGGTCAGTAGTTTAGATTCGTCGGCCAGTTCCTGGGTCATATAGGCTGAAGTGAGGTCCAACTTGGTGAACAGCTTGCCGCCTGCCAGCGTGGCGAAGAGGTCCTCCACTCTTGGCAGCGGGTATTGGTCTTGTAGGGACACCCGATTAATGGTGGTCTTGTAGTCGCCACAGATCCTGACACAGCCATCCGCTTTTAGAACGGGAATGATGGGGCTTGCCCAGTCGCTGAATTCAACAGGCGAGATGATGCCCTCTCGCAACAACTGGTTCAATTCGCTCTCGATTTTTTCCTTCATCACATACGGCACTGTTGTAGGTATTAGGCACCCTAGGGCAACGGCACCTGTAGGATAAGGTTAGAAATACACCTGTAGTATAAGGTTAGAATTAAATATGTAACTTGTACCATAAAATGGCTACCAGTGAAGCCTCAAGGGATTTCTGTTAGCTGAAATAGACCGCATTCCTGGAGACTGATACTTGTTGTTTCCCACACACAGGAACAGCAAGCAAGCTCTGCAGGTGTCTCTAATCAGCTAGGCCTCAGGACTAAATGTTCTAGTAACAATACGACTCTGTAGCAGGATGGAGCTAAGGAGGCTACCCAAAGACAGCATCCAAGGACAGTGATGTGTATCACTACTTTAGTGCCTTTGAAAGTTCCGACGCCTGGTTGGAAAAGTGAATCGAATTGTTGTAAGACTTGTGAGCACGAACTTCGCTCCACCGAGGACATTGCGTGAACATCCCCCCATTTCCAGTTCATCTCGGCGAACCAGCTCCTCCCCAACAGTGCAGGACCATTGCCCGGGACAATCCAAAGTAGCAGCCGGTTCAGTAATCCATTGTGTGTGACAGCCATCATTGTACTGCCTAGCACCGGAATGATTTCTTTGGTGTAAGTCCGTAATTGTGTCTCAATACGCTCTAATTTGGGTCTACCGGCTTTGAGTGGCCATAGCTTCTCAAATTGCTGAACGCCCATGAGTGACTGGCTGGCCCCAGTGTCCAGCTCCATGCGTACTGGGATGCTGTTCAACAAAACCCAAATCATCATTGATGCTGTTTTGGTGTATGAACTGTGAATATTCGCCACATGGACCCGCTGAACCTCGGCATCCATCGATTTGCCCCAAAAGTCATCCTGCCTCACAGAACCCTCTTCTGGTCCATCTGCCTCATATATTAGTCTGGTTGCAGGTTTTCTGCACATTCGAGCTAAATGGCCACTGAGATTGCAGTTTCTGCAGACAAACTGTTGGAATCTGCAGGATCTGGCTGAGTGTTTTCCCCCACACCTCCAGCATGAGTTAAAGTTTCCATTGTTGGAGACAAAGGGACTATGGCCAGGAATTCAGTGCTGACTGTCCCTTTGACTGCTCTTAAGTACCCTATTAGTGGGTGTCAAAGGCCCCATCCCGGGCCGCACTGTAATGGTGTGAACGTCCGTTCAGCCTGCCATTTTCTCTGTTGAGGTCCTGCTCTGGGGTCTATTGCTGCCTGGTAAATGTCGGACTTCCCCTGCCTGCCTGCAGGGCTCTGAGCAGCATTGAGGACGTTGACTCCCTGATCCATCGCTGCATTAGAGGCAGAATTGCGCGCGTAAATCATTTTCGTCTCTTCCTCCCCCGCCATGAAAGTTTGAGCTAACAACGCTGCCGCTTCCAAGGTCAAGTCCTTGGTCTCAATTAACTTGTGAAAAATTCCCGCATGGCCGAAACCCTCGATAAAGAAGTCCCTTAGCATCTCCCCCCTGCAGGCGCCTGTGAACTTACAGAGGCTGGCCAAACGCCGGAGGTCCGCTACAAAGTCCTTCACGACGTCGGTGGGTGTAGAATGTGTGTCGAGCCATGTGTATGCTGCTCGCCGGTTTGAGGTGCTCCCCGATTAATTTGCTAAGCTCTTCAAAGGTTTTGTCCGACAGCTTTTCGGGTGCCAGTAAGTCCTTCATGAGCGCATAAGTCGTTGGCCCACAGCTGGTCAGGAGATGAACCCGACGCTTGTCGGCCGCTGCATCCCCCAGCCAGTCTTTCGTAACGAAGCTTTGCTGAAGCATCTCGACAAAATCATCCCGGTCTTCCCCAACACAATACCGTTCCTCTGTGCTACCGGTGGCCATTCTTGTGGGTCGTGAATTCCCGTTTCTCGTCGCCAATGTAAAGTCCTTACTCGACAGCATAGCAACATAGAAACATAGAAAATAGGTGCAGGAGTAGGCCATTCAGCCCTTCGAGCCTGCACCGCCATTCAATGAGTTCATGGCTGAACATGCACTTCAGTACCCCATTCCTGCTTTTTCACCATACCCCTTGATCCCCCGAGTAGTAAGGACTTCATCTAACTCCCTTTTGAATATATTTAGTGAATTGGCCTCAACTACTTTCTGTGGTAGAGAATTCCACAGGTTCACCACTCTCTGGGTGAAGAAGATTCTCCTCATCTCGGTCCTAAATGGCTTACCCCTTATCCTTAGACTGTGACCCCTTGTTCTGAACTTCCCCAACATTGTGAACATTCTTCCTGCATCTAACCTGTCTAAACCCGTCAGAATTTTAAACGTTTCTATGAGGTCCCCTCTCATTCTTCTGAACTCCAGTGAATACAAGCCCAGTTGATCCAGTCTTTCTTGATAGGTCAGTCCCACCATCCCGGGAATCAGTCTGGTGAATCTTCGCTGCACTCCCTTAATAGCAAGAATGTCCTTCCTCAAGTTAGGAGACCAAAACTGTACACAATACTCCAGGTGTGGCCTCACCAAGGACCTGTACAACTGTAGCAACACCTCCCTGCCCCTGTACTCAAATCCCCTCGCTATGAAGGCCAACATGCCATTTGCTTTCTTAACCGCCTGCTGTACCTGCATGCCAACCTTCAATGACTGATGTACTATGACACCCAGGTCTCGTTGCACCTCCCCTTTTCCTAATCTGTCACCATTCAGATAATAGTCTGTCTCTCTGTTTTTACCACCAAAGTGGATAACCTCACATTTATCCACATTATACTTCATCTGCCATGCATTTGCCCACTCACCTAACCTATCCAAGTCACAATGCAGCCTCATAGCATCCTCCTCGCAGCTCACACTGCCACCCAACTTAGTGTCATCCGCAAATTTGGAGATACTACATTTAATCCCCTCGTCTAAATCATTAATGTACAGTGTAAACAGCTGGGGCCCCAGCACAGAACCTTGCGGTACCCCACTAGTCACTGCCTGCCATTCTGAAAAGTAGCCATTTACTCCGACTCTTGCTTCCTGTCTGACAACCAGTTCTCAATCCATGTCAGCACACTACCCCCAATCCCATGTGCTTTAACTTTGCACATTAATCTCTTGTGTGGGACCTTGTCAAAAGCCTTCTGAAAGTCCAAATATACCACATCAACTTATTCTCCCTTGTCCACTTTACTGGAAACATCCTCAAAAAATTCCAGAAGGTTTGTCAAGCATGATTTCCCTTTCACAAATTCATGTTGACTTGGACCTATCATGTCACCATTTTCCAAATGCACTGCTCTGACATCCTTAATAATTGATTCCATCATTTTACCCACTACTGAGGTCAGGCTGACCGGTCTATAATTCCCTGTTTTCTCTCTCCCTCCTTTTTTAAAAAGTGGGGTTACATTGGCTACCCTCCACTCGATAGGAACTGATCCAGAGTCTATGGAATGTTGGAAAATGACTGTCAATGCATCCACTATTTCCAAGGCCACCTCCTTAAGTACTCTGGGATGCAGTCCATCAGGCCCTGGGGATTTATCGGCCTTCAATCCCATCAATTTCCCCAACACAATTTCCAGACTAATAAAGATTTCCCTCAGTTCCTCCTCCTTACTAGACCCTCTGACCCCTTTTATATCCGGAAGGTTGTTGGTGTCCTCCTTAGTGAATACCGAACCAAAGTACTTGTTCAATTGGTCTGCTACTTCTTTGTTCCCAGTTATGTCTTCCCCTGATTCTGACTGCAGGGGACCTATGTTTGTCTTTACTAACCTTTTTCTCTTTACATATCTATAGAAGCTTTTGCATTCCGTCTTAATGTTCCCTGCAAGCTTCCTCTTGTACTCTATTTTCCCTGCCCTAATCAAATCCTTTGTCCTCCTCTGCTGAGTTCTAAATTTCTCCCAGTCCCCGGGTTCACTGCTATTTCTGCCCAATTTGTATGCCACTTCCTTGGCTTTAATACTATCCCTGAATTCCCTTGATAGCCACGGTTGAGCCACCTTCCCTTTTTTATTTTTACGCCAGACAGGAATGTACAATTGTTGTAGTTCATCCATGCGGTCTCTAAATGTCTGCTATTGCCCATCCACAGTCAACCCCTTAAGTATCATTCGCCAATCTATCCTAGCCAATTCACGCCTCATACCTTCAAAGTTACCCTTCTTTAAGTTCTGGACCATGGTCTCTGAATTAACTGTTTCATTCTCCATCCTAATGCAGAATTCCACCATATTATGGTCACTCTTCCCCAAGGGGCCTCGCACAATGAGATTGCTAATTAATCCTCTCTCATTACACAACACCCAGTCTAAGATGGCCTCCCCCATAGTTGGTTCCTCGACATATTGGTGTAGAAAACCATCCCTTATGCACTCCAGGAAATCCTCCTCCACCGTATTGCTTCCAGTTTGGCTCGCCCAATCTATGTGCATATTAAAGTCACCCATTATAACTGCTGCACCTTTATTGCATGCACCCCTAATTTCCTGTTTGATACCCTCCCCAACATCACTACTATTGTGTGGAGGTCTGTACACAACTCCCACTAACGTTTTTTGCCCTTTGATGTTCTGCAGCTCTACCCATATAGATTCCACATCATCCAAGCTAAATGTCCTTCCTAACTATTGCATTAATCTCCTCTTTAACCAGCAATGCTACCCCACCTCCTTTTCCTTTTATTCTATCCTTCCTGAATGTTGAATACCCCTGGATGTTGAGTTCCCAGCCCTGATCATCCTGGAGCCACGGCTCCGTAATCCCAATCACATCATATTTGTTAACATCTATTTGCACAGTTAATTCATCCACTTTATTGCGGGTACTCCTTGCCTTAAGACACAAAGCCTTCAGGCTTATTTTTTGAACACCCTTTGTCCTTTTAGAATTTTGCTGTACAGTGGCACTTTTTGTTCTTTGCCTTGGGTTTCTCTGCCCTCCACTTTTACTCATCTCCTTTCTGTCTTTTGCTTTTGCCTCCTTTTTGTCTCCCTCTGTCTCCCTGCATTGGTTCCCATCCCCCTGCCATGTTAGTTTAACTCCTCCCCAACAGCACTAGCAAACATTGGTTCCGGTCCTGCCCAGGTGCAGACCGTCCGGTTTGTCCTGGTCCCACCTCCCCCAGAACCGGTTCCAATGCCCCAGGTATTTGAATCCCTCCCTGCTGCACCACTTCTCAAGCCATGTATTCATCTGCGCTATCCTGCGATTTCTACTCTGACTAGCACGTGGCACTGGTAGCAATCCCGAGATTACTACTTTTGAGGTCCTACTTTTTAATTTTGCTCCTAGCTCCTTAAATTCGTTTCGTAGAACCTCATCCCTTTTTTTACCTATGTCGTTGGTACCAATGTGCACCATGACAACTGGCTGTTCTCCCTCCCTTTTCAGAATGTCCTGCACCCGCTCTGAGACATCCTTGACCCTTGCACCAGGGAGGCAACATACCATCCTGGAGTCTCGGTTGCGGCCGCAGAAACTCCTATCTATTCCCATCACCATTGAATCCCCTATCACTATCGCTCTCCCACTCTTTTTCCTGCCCTCCTGTGCAACAGAGCCGGCCACGGTGCCATGAACTTGGCTGCTGCTGCCCTCCCCTGATGAGTCATCCCCCCCGACAGTACTCAAAGCAGTGTATCTGTTTTGCAGGGGGATGACCACAGGGGACCCTTGCACTACCTTCCTTGCACTACTCTTCCTGCTGGTCTTCCATTCCCTATCTGGCTGTGGACCCTTCTCCTGTGGTAAGAACAACTCGCTACACGTGCTATTCACGTCATTCTCAACATTGTGGATGCTCCAGAGTAAATCCACCCTCAGCTCCAACTCCGCAACGCGGACCGTCAGGAGCTTGAGGCGGATACACTTCCCGCACACGTAGTCGTCAGGGACACCGGAAGTGTCCCTGAGTTCCCACATGGTACAGGAGGAGCATAACACCCGACCGAGCTCTCCTGCCATGACTTAACCCTTAGATACACTTAAATTGGCAACAACAATGTTAAAAGTTACTGACTAATATAAAAAGAAAAAGAAAAACTACTCACCAATCACCAGCCAATCACTTAGCCCCTAGGCTGTGATGTCACCTTTCTGTTTCTTTCTACTTCTTTTTTGCCTTCTCCCTGTTGCTGCACAAGTACGCCTTTTATAGGCCTCCAACCCCGGACTCACGCCTCACCAACGGAATCCCGACGCCTCTTGCGGCCTTTTATAGGCCTCCGACCCCGGACTCACGCCTCACCAACGGACTCCCGATGCCTCTCGCGGCCTTTTATAGGCCTCTGCTGATCCCCGGACTCACGCCTCACCAACGAACTCCCGACGCCTCTCGCGGCCTTTTATAGGCCTCCGACCCCGGACTCACGCCTCACCAACGGACTCCCGACGCCTCTCGCGGCCTTTTATATGCCTCTGCTGATCCCCGGACTGAAACCACACGAGGCACATTCCAGGGACAAGGCCACTCTGTGACCTTAACTCTTTATTACAGGACTCCAGAAGTGATGACCCTGCGTGGGACCTCCCTTTATATACCTGTGTGGTCAGGTAAGGAGTGTCTCCCATAAGTTCACCCCCTATGCTCAAAGTGTGCATCTAAGTTGAGTGTATACAGTAATACAGTGGTGTTACATTGTAGTTACAAACATGACAGTCAACATCTTCACTGAGCCGTATGAAAGCATGGGCCTTACACTAAACATCCATAAGGCAAACCACCAACCTGACCCTGCCACACAGTACTGGACCCCAGTTATCAAAATGCACGGTGAGGCATTGGACAACGTGGACCATTTTCCAAATCTTGGGTGCCTACTAGCAGCAAGAACAGGCATCGATGACAAGGTCCAACACCGCCTCCAGTGCACCAGCACAGCCTTCGGTCACCTGAAAAAAAGAATGTCTGAAGACCAGGATTTCAAATCTGGCACCAAGCTTATGGTCTACAGGGCAGCAGTGATACCCACCCTCCTATGTGGTTCAGAGACGTGGACTATATACAGCAGACACCTCAAAGCACTGGAGAAGTACCACCAATGCTGCCTCTGCAAGATCCTACAAATCCACTGGGAGGATAGATGCACCAACGTCAGTGTTCTCGCTCAGACCAACATTCCCGGCATCGAAGCACTGACCACACTCGATCAGCTCCGTTGGGTGGGCCATATCGTCCACATGCCTGACACGAGTCTCCCAAAGCAAGTGCTCTTCTTGAAGCCTTGCCATGGCAAGCAAGCCCCAGGTGGGCAGAGGAAACATTTCAAGGACACCCTCAAAGCCTCCTTGCTAAAGTGCAATATCCTCACCAGCATCTGGGAATCCCTGGCCCAAGACCGCTCAAGTGGAGGAGAAGCATCAGGGACGGCGCTGAGCACCTCGCGTCTCATCGCAGAGAGCAACCAGAAACCAAGCACAGACAGCGGAAGGAGCGTGCGGCAAACCAGACTCCCCACCCACCCTTTCCTTCAACCACCGTCTGTCCCACCTGTGACAGAGACTGTAATTCCTGCATTGGACTGTTCAGTCACCTGAGAACTCACTTTTAGAGTGGAAGCAAGTCTTCCTCAACTCTGAGAAACTGCCTATGATGATGATGCTCACCTCACATTGTACAGCAGACCAGATATAGGTGCGAAAAATAAAGATTTAATACATAATCAATACAGCTACAAGCAACTTCCAGAACAATAAACAGTGCAAAAAAATAACATAAACGTCATTTACCATCCTTGTGCATTTCCTTATAACCCCTCTTACACATGCCTGACCTGCGACTTTGCCTCAGTGCCTACCTTGTAGCTGACTCATGGATGTGGGAAGGCTGCTGTATTCCCTGTGTGGAAGCTGCAGACTAGGACACCCTCGACCAGCCTTGGGCTTGGAAGGGCCGGCTGGAGACAGGTCAACACCCTCCTGGGAGGGTTCAGTCTGACTTGGCTCGGGCGAGGCTATGTGTGGAGGCACTGACGGAGTGACAGGTCTGGGGCCAGGAATGGTGCGAGCCGGAGGGAGTGCATCATCCGTATCCTGGTCCGAGGAGCCTGAATAACTTACCAGGGGTGGCACATTACCACCACCACCAATCTGAGGGAGTTCAGGTCGGTGCTGTGGCACCACACCAGAAGGTCCCCCGTGACCCGTGGTGGACCCAGCCGCGAAAGCAACACCAAGGTCTCGGGGGGGCATCCGGCTGAGACTGCATGCGAGCAGCCACAGCCTGAAAGCCACCAGATATGACAGCACTTAGATGCTCCGTCGACTCTTGTCTCTCCAAAGCAGCACCGATACGCTCGTTTCCTCGTGCCTGTGCTGCAATGGCAGCTGCCACGTTACCCTAAGGGTGAATTTCCCGTGGGAATAACGTCCCAATTAAGGCTGCAAATTTCAGATTTGAAGGGCTAATAAGACTTGAACTCTTTTTTGTGGTCAAAAAGCTGAATATGGATCCAATGGGCTGCCACAAACTTTGCGGCGCTAATCGGGGAAAAAAGGCCGGAACACCACCAGCTTTCTGGCTGCACTGAATGTCGGCCCCGTTGTCTTTAGGGTTCATTCACCCTCACGTTATCTTCAGTCTAGCAACGCATTTAATATCATGGATTCCCTTTTCGGTTCTCTGTGTTATGAAGTACTTTGAAAATGTAATTTCTCACATTTTAATAGACCACACCTGACGGCAGCCATCTGCTGCAGGCAGTTTTGCTTCCAGGGCAGAAATTGCATGTTTACTGCGGAATTTAATGAGATGATTTTATATACAGAATGTTGATCGAAATAGGTCAAGTTGCTGTTTTCTGATTGTTAAAGTTGCACAATGGAATCAGAACATAAGAAATCATGGAAAAGGTAGTGTCTATTCGACCCAACAAGTTCGATAAGCTATGAACTACATCATTACTATGGCCTCCATCTTAGCCAATCCAAATCTTCCGGAGGAAGGTGATTTAAATCAGATAAAATCTGCAAAAAGTCAAGCAGAATGAACTTCCTTCAGACATTCTTGCCATATGCTAAATAATATAGCGGTGTTCTATAAAGGAATTCACCGCCCGGGATAGATTAACCTCAATCTAGCCCTCTAAACCTCAGTCCCACTCCCCGCTAGATAACCATCCAATTTACAGTGTCAGTGGTATCACTCGAGCCTCTGTGTAATGGATTCAATTCCCCACTCTGCGATTTGAGCCCATGATCCAGGCTGACACCTCAGTGTAGTATTGAGGAAGTGTACCTTCTTTCATGTAATAGTGAGAGCTGTTCTAGCCTTCTGGCTGTGTGGGTCCTGTTTCAGTGGCTAGGCCCAATAAGCATTGGGCTGGGCCCGAAGGAGTTGTAAAGTCACGCATGCTACTGCTCCTGGTCTCCTGGAGGGTTACCATGAGGATAAGACTGAATGCATGTAGGATGGTGTCCTCCTCACCACAGCCCACTGTGGCGTGTAGTCTGTACAGCGCATGATCTCGAATTGGCCCCTTGTACATTTTGACGCAGCTGATTGTATTGAGGGTCCATCTCCACATCTCTTGCCATTCATCCTCTAGTATTCATAGAATCATATAGAAATTTACAGCACGGAAGGAGGCCATTTCGGCCCATTGTATCCGCGCTGGCCGACAAAGAGCTATCCAGCCTAATTCCACTTTCCAGCTCTTGGTCCGTAGTCCTGCAGGTTACGGCACCTCAAGTGCACATCCAAGTACTTTTTAAATGTGGTTAGGGTTTCTGCCTCTACCAGCCTTTCAAGCAGTGAAGAAATTTCCCCTCAAATACCCTCTAAAACTTCTACCAATTATTTTAAATCGATGGCCCCTGGTTGTTGACCCCTCTGCTAAGGGAAATAGGTCTGTCCTATCCACTCTATCGAGGCCCCTCATAATTTTATACATCTCAATAAGGTCTCCCTTCAGCCTCTTCTGTTCCAAGGGGACCAAACACAGTCTATCAAATCTTTCCTCTTAGCTAATATTTTCCAGTCCAGGCAACACTTGCGCAAATCTCCTCTGTGCCCTGTTGTACTGTATTGCACTGCCTAGTTTTCGCTCTTATGCTTCTCAGGTTTTCTGTGTTGTCTACGGCCATGGAGGTGGACATGGTGCCCGGGACAGAGATGTGTCTGTACAGATCTGTCGGGGAATGCAGGTAGCGTTCCGTGCTGGACCCCTCAGAGCACTGTTGGGTTTTGGAGGTAGTACCTCAGCCAGAGGTAATGGTATTGGTCATGCTGGGGGGAGGTGAAATTTGTTGGCTAAATGTTGGAAGGAGGTATTGTTCAGGCAGTATTGAAAGGGCATGGATACAAATCAACAGAGAAGTGAATAGCTTGCTGTAGCGGGTGCTGCATAGCTCCTCCAATATATCAGAGACAAGTATGATGACCAAGGAGACAAGCCTGAGAAGCCTCATGCATTAATCCTATGCAAAGCAGAGCTGTCGCATCAATAAAGTGGGCTGATGGTAGCTTCACCTCCGGCCCTGCTGAGATTAGCTGCGAATTTGCAAACTCTGGCACTCTTCTGAGCCCCAACCAATGCAACAAGAAACAGCATAGAACCTCCCTCTCTTCACAGAGAGTGCACAGTTACTAAATGCTTCAATATTGGCATGCAAACTCCTGCTAACAATAAAGTGTCTTCAACCCAGGTCCTACTCCTGGAGTTCGGGTGCCTACCATGGCTCAGATGGTAGCACTCTCATCTCTGTGTCAGGTTGTTTCGGGTTCAAGTCCCACTCCAGAGTTTGGAGTGCAAAATTTAGATTGCAATACTGAGGGAGTGCTGCACTGTTAGAGATGCTGTCTTTCGGATAACAGGTTAAATAAAGGCCCTGTCTTCCCTTTCGGGTGGGCGTACAAGATCCCATGGCACTATTTCGAAGAAGAGCCAGGGGAGTTCTCCTTCAACCAACATCACTAAAAAAAGCTGTAAAGCTATTTGGGATATCTGGAGATCACGAAAGGCAATAAATAAATGCAAGTTTTTCTTTCTTTAAAACAGCCAGGAACATATTTAAGTGGACCATTAAAAGCAATTGTACAGTACGTATCTGGACCAGGCAGAGGGGCTAATGTGTAGCAGATGATTTTAATGTTTTTTAAGTGTAAGGTAATGTATGTTGGAACAGAGAGCATGATGGATATATACATAATAGGCTCGTGTGGATCATAAACACTGGCTGTTGGGCCGAACGGCCTGTTTCTGTACTGTAAATACTATGTAAATTTGAAGAAAATAAGTCGAATCTTACTGGAATATATATATATATTTTTTTTATATCTATATCAAGGTCATTTGAATATAAGTTGAAACAAATTATTCTAACCTTATAAAGATCATTGGTGAGGCCTCATCTGGAATACTTTGCTCTGCTGTGGTCACCTTACCTTTACATGGAACTTAATGAGGCCGAAATTGGTGAAGGCCAAGGCCCGAGAGACCGGGCGGTACTTTACCTGGAAGATTCCTCTAAAAGAGGTGCCAGTGTGGCCCAGCTGCCAAACAATGGCTTATGTCGTCAATCTGGACGGCAGCAGGCGGGAGCTCTCAATCTCGGCGGCAAAGGCTCTTGCCGTCCAAGTGCTGCCGAGGATGGAGTCGGGCCCACGGAGGGTGGAAGAGCTGCAAATAAATCAAAAAATAACACCGGAACACCTTCAGGGGATCCCATCCAGGTAAGTCGCTGTCAATCTTTTTAAAAAAAATATGGTCACTAACCTTTTTTCTCCGTTCTTCCTACCTACAGTCGGGGTTAGATCAACCTCCACGTAGCGGACCTTCCCCTCCTCCCGCCAACTCCCGCCCGCACCAATCCGGCATCTCGTTGGGCGGGAGGCCACTTACGCGACTTAGCCGCCAGAGGACGTTAGCGGGCGGTTCCCGGCGGTGCTCCCCTCCCGCCCGCTCCAGCCCAAGTGGAAAATAGCAAAGAGGGGAGACCGGCAGCAAAACTCATTGGCAATCGGCGGCAGAGGGTGGCAGTGGGGGGTAAGGCCACCAATATCGGGGCCAAGGTATGTGAGAGATTTCGGAGAAGAAATGACAAGGATGATTCTACAACTTGGGTATAAATTATGAAAAAGATTCACATGTTTCATTCAAGAAAAGAAAATTAAAGCGGGGGCGGGGGGTGTATATTATGTATGTTTTCAAAATACTGAGGAGAATGGATAATGTAAATGCGAACAGGCCAATTAGGTTTAGATTTTGAGTGCAGAAGTAAAAAACACCAAGCAAAGTCTCAAGAGGGACTAGAGATTGAAAGCTATTTCTCTTCCCCACTGAGAAGTCGCTATGTGGAACGGACTATGTGTCAATGAAAATGAGTAATTTAGATAATTAATGTTAAGAATACAACTAAGGATAATAGGTCACTTTGTCCCATGGAGAGGCGCCCACAAAGGTCGGAGATAGGGCGTTGTGTACTAACCCTTCAACCTAGTGAGTGTATTGGATTAGTAAGTTTATTGTGATCATGAGAATGACACTAAGTATTCTGGCACTTTGCTTGAACTGCTTTACAGGGCAAGGAGCAACTTTTCAGAACTTTCCCCTAGGCTGGTTAAATAACTAGAGCAGAGTCCATGAAAGGGTGGAGTGTGAGCTTTTGTCAGCTGTGGCTCAGTGGGTAGCACACTCACCTCTGAGTCACTCCAGAGACTTGAGCACACAAATCTAGGCTAACACTCCAGTGCAGTACTGAGGGAGTGCTGCACTGTTGGATGAGATGCTAAACCAAGGCCCCGTCTGCTCCCTCAGGTGGACGTTAAAGATCCCCCTGTCATGTGTGTAGACCATGTATACTAACTGTATAGTCACATAAGGTGGCCACCAGAGGGCACTGCGGTGGGAGACCGAAGGGTCACCTGCAGGGCCCAGTATAAAAGGCTGCCCACCATGCTTGTGCCTCACTCTGGAGTTACAATAAATGGGACTAAGGTCACAACAGCTCAAGTACAATACTAGATCTCATTCATAAGAGTGTTAAAGACATAACACCCCCGCCACTATTTCAAAGAAGAGCAGGGGAGTTTGCCCCGGTGTCCTGCCAATATTCATTTATCCCTCAATCAACACCACTAAAACAGATTGGCCTAGAAATCCCGGTTGAGGTCTTCCCGCAGGCAAACGACTGAAAAAGGGAAAAAGGATGCGCACTTACATGTTGCTGCTGCGCCCGTTCGAACTTCCGAGCCTGAGGCCTCTCGTGACTGCGTGTCGCAGTGTGTGCACATGGGGACGTGCGCAGGCCAGGAACTGGAGACACATGGCTCTGAGCAGCCAATCAGGTGTAGTATATTCTCATTCATAGTAATAGGAGTTCCGTAAGTCCGGAACTCCTATTACTATGAATGAGAAACCACCACCCCCACCACCGCAAATACCCAAAACACAATAAAAAATAGAAAATACACTACATATTTAAGATTCATTTAAATTAAAGTTCTTATAAAAAAATATATTTTCCTGACTTTTTAAAAAGTTTTTCTAATTATGCCTTAAAATAAACTTACCATACATGGGAGGGTTTTTTTTTACAATAAAATGTGTTTTTATAACTTTATTTTTAAATGTTTTTGTGTATTTTTAAATATTTGTGTCTGTAAAAGTAAGCTATATGCCTGCTTTTTCAGGCGCAAGATTTTCGAGGACATTTGCTGGGCAAGATATGCGTAACTATTGGAAATCTTGCCCTGCAAATGTCCTCGCTTCTGATCTGCGGAGGATCTGTCAAGCCAGAAACTTGACAGATCGGAAAAGCCGGTTTTTAGCGCATGCGCATTGCGCGCTGAAAACCGGCTTTTCCGATGCCTTCCCGTGTCCGTAGAAACTTCATACGGACCCGGGACATTGGAATTTCAGCCCCAATATCTGGTCAATATAACATTGCTGTCTGTGGGAGCTTGCTGTGCGCAAATTGGCTGCCGCGTTTCCCACATTACAACAGTGACTACACTTCAAAAAGTACTTCATTGACTGCAAAGCGCTTTGGGATGTTCGGCGGTCGTGAAAAGCGCAATATAAATGCAAGTCATTCTTTTGAGTCTTCCTTTACTTTTATGGTTTGTTTACACAAGTGCAGCCACTAAATCATTAGGGTTGAGCTCCTCTGATGCCTCAGCTGGTTAAGGGTGAATCACACAGACAGGGAAGATCCCAGGTTATCCCTGATCTGCACTGAGCTAGAGGTTCTCAGCTAGGTGGCAGTAGGGCTTCTGAAACAAAAATAGCCCTGGGCTGGGGATGGGGAAAATGATCACCCCGGAGTATTACCGAGCAATCCCTGCTGGAAGCGCCCATGTGCGGACTTTGAGTGCAGACAGGTTTGCCTCCTCGACTTCCATGTTCAAAATGGCCACTTTGGAGAAGTACTGGAATGTATCCAACAATTGGTGCTGAATAACGAGTTCATGTCTTCATGAAGTGGTGAGAAAATTGTTTGAATTTAAGAACAAAAAAATCTTCAAGGTCTCCTCACTGAAACAGAATGGTTCACAGTTAATAATTGAAAAGATCTCAATTGCAATTTTAAGATGAGGTGATAATGGCTGGTTAGTTTTATTGCAAATCAATCTAAATCATGAGATAAAGGAGATGGATTTTTTTTTGATGCTTTGAAGATCAGTGAAGAAGCAGAAAGGAGATCAGAGGCAAGGCCCACTGAAACTTTTGATCAGGCAACTGCCTGAAAAATAACAGACCCAGTTGCTGCCCCTTTTGATCATTAAAAGTCAACCATGTGTCCTCTTGTTAAAGGGGCACAACCAATAAAACCTGTAAAGTAACAAAAATTCAAATGAACCATAACAAATCAAACCAATATCTTATTGCCGGTGGGTGATGATGCACTCCAGTCCCTCCGGTGCCCACCGGTTGCGGAAGGCCTCGAGCGTACCAGTGGACACCGCGTGCTCCATCTCCAGGGATACCCGGGCGCAAACGTAGCCGTGAAAGAGAGGCAGGCAGTCGGGCTGAATGACCTCTTAGACCGCCCATTGCCTGGGCCTGTTAATGGCCACCTTGGCCAGTCCCAGGAGCAGTACTACTAGGAGGCCTTCTGACCTGCCCACTCCCACCCTGCAACGGGTGTCCAAAGATCAGGAGCATGGGACTGAAGTGCAAACAAAAATCAAGGAGCAGCCCCTTCAAATAGTGGAAGAGGGGCTGCAGCCTCACACACTCCATGTATATATGGAACACGGACTCCTCCAGGCCGCAGAAAACAGACCCAGTTGCTGTCAGAGAGATTCCAGTGCACTGATTGAAATTAAATGTGTTTTTCAAATAAACCTTTGCTGTGATACTGGAAAAATGAATGAATTAGTTGATGGTAAAGTGTTCCTAAATAAATCATACTTAACAAACCCAAGACAGCTCTGCTGAAACTTGAACAGTTATCCAGCTTTCTGTACAAAATGTTTAGGAAATATATGGGGTGAACATGTTTAATTTAAAATACCTTCAACCAAATTAGTTAAATAAACCAGTTATCATCAGCAACATTTTATTGTTTGATAATCATTTGCATGTTCCTATAGTAACAGAAGGAAGAGCTATTTTACTTCTTTCCTATTTGACACAGAGTTCTGTAATAGTGATAAATGAAACATAGGATTACATAGGATATACGGCAGAGAAACAGTTCATTCGGCCCAACCAGTCCATGACTGCTTTTATGCTCCACTCGAGCCTCCTCCCATCTTTCCTCATCTAAATCTATCA